>NC_003076.8:9090909-9393939 GCF_000001735.4 Arabidopsis thaliana | reverse complement strand
CAGAGTTTCTGGAGATGTCGCCGACAGCCCGAACAAGGAAGATGATGAATCAAGAAACGTATCTAATGGAGAGGATTACCAAAGCAAAAGAGCAACTACAGAACCTGGTTGGTGCGAACCAAGAGTTACAGGTTAGACGATTTATGTTTGATTGTGTTGAAGGCAAAATGTCGCAGTATCGTTATGATGCAAAAGACCTTCAAGATTTGTTATCTTGTATAAATCTATATCTCGATCAGCTTAACGGAAGGATCGAGATCCTTAAAGAACACGGTGACTCGTTGCCTTCCGTCTCTCCTTTTCCTACTAGAATTGGTGTTGAAGAAACTGGTGATGAGTCGTCTTCCGACTCTCCTATTCTTGCTACAACTGGGGTTGTAGATACTCCTAATGCTACAAATCCTCGTGTTCTTGTGGCCGATACGACTCATTTTCTTGATGCGAATGCAACTGCGGTAACTGCTCCCTTTGGATTTTCTAATCATATTCAATATAAGAATATGAATATGAGTCAAGATCTGCATCGACCGTTTCAACACCTTGTTCCTACTAACTTTTGTGATTTTTTTCAAAATCAGAATATGAATCAGGTTCAATACCAGGCTCCTCCTAATGATATGTTTAATCAGATTCAACGAGAGTTCTACAACATTAATTTGAATCAGAAATCAAATCAGTATATGAATCAACAACAACCATTCATGAATCCGATGGTGGAACAACATATGAGTCATGTTGGAGGGCGTGAGAGCATTCCTTTCATGGACGGAAACTACTACAACTACAATCAACTACCAGTCGTTGATCATGGTTCCACAAGTTACATGCCTTCCACCACCGGTGTTTATGATCCTTACTTCAACAATAATCTCTAATCAAAAGAGGGAGATTTTCTAATCTAAGTGTTCAGTTGTTTGTATTTGTGTTTTCTTCATTTCAAAAGACAAAAACTAATTTTGTTTATTAATAATTGTTGTAATGGTTAAAGTGTCTCTCTTTAACTTAATTATGTATTTTAGTTATTAAGGAATGTTTTGCCCAAAAAAAGATTATTAAGTAATGTATTTGCTCACCGTTGTGTGAGAAACTTTAACTGGAATTTTATTTCGAAAATTTAAGGTGTGACTAGTACAATATTTAGAAGAAAATATTCAATTAAATTCTGTTAGGACCCATACATATAGAATAATTGTTTTTCCCAACAATTTGAAGTAGGAAATCTTATTTTTTTGGAAAAAAATATTTAATAACAAAAAATAAAAGAGAACTACTCTTATTCAATGTTAAAAAAATCGTTACGCGGTAGTTAGGCGTTCGGTAGAGGCCTTGGGCCTATATCGATTAATCAGTGCCTAGGTCGATTTTTTTTAATAACATTTTCCCATTCTTTTGGGCTCCAAAAAATTAGGTAGAAAATTTTTTCTTCCAAATTTTGGATCAGTTAGACCCTCAGTCATTATAAAAAAAATAGTGCTAGTAGTTTTTAGTATTTCAATTATAATAATAATATATAACTATATAGATAATACTAGAGATCTCTGTAAATCACCTAAATACAGTTTTAGGAAAAATAGAACTTTTGATAAGTAAAAAAATTGCAAAATATTTATCCACACACCATCACAGCTTTGATTATAGTATATATGTGTATGTGATAATAGAAGAACAGAATTTTCAGTTTGGTTGTTTGATAGAGACGCGAGTTAAGGAGAGAAGGGCTCAGAGTTTGGGCTGTAACTTGTTCAAAGATTGGTCAGTGTTGACAAATTATGAGCATAGTACAAGAGGTCGTATTTGGGTAGTATGGAAGAAGAATGTGAGACTGCGTCCGTTTTTTAAGAGTGGGCAACTCATAACATGTTCGGTGAAATTAAAGAAGAATTTTTCTGCTCGTTTGTTTATGCTTCAAACTTTATGGAGGAACGTAAGGAACTATGGAATGACTTGAGAGATCACTCTGACTCTCCTATTATCCGTAGTAAACCATGGATAATTTTTGGTGATTTTAATGAGATTCTTGACATGGAAGAGCACTCCAACTCGAGAGAAAATCCGGTGACGACAACAGGAATGCGAGACTTTCAAATGGCTGTGAATCACTGCTCTATCACTGATTTAGCATATCATGGTCCGCTTTTTACTTGGTCAAACAAGCGAGAAAATGATCTAATAGCAAAGAAGCTAGACAGAGTCTTGGTGAATGATGTTTGGCTTCAGTCTTTTCCGCGTTCTTATAGTGTGTTCGAGGCTGGAGGATGCTCCGACCACTTGCGATGCAGAATCAATTTAAATGTTGGTGCTGGAGCGGTGGTAAAAGGGAAAAGACCTTTCAAATTCGTAAATGTCATTACTGAAATGGAGCATTTCATACCGACGGTGGAAAGTTACTGGAATGAAACAGAGGCAATCTTTATGTCAACTTCTTCTCTATTCCGTTTTTCTAAGAAGCTAAAAGGATTAAAGCCTCTGCTCAGAAACTTGGGAAAGGAGCGTCTAGGAAATTTGGTTAAACAGACAAAGGAAGCTTTCGAAACCCTATGTCAAAAGCAAGCAATGAAAATGGCCAATCCCTCACCAAGCTCTATGCAGGAAGAAAATGAAGCTTATGCTAAATGGGATCATATTGCAGTTTTAGAGGAGAAGTTTTTAAAGCAGAGATCTAAGCTACATTGGTTGGATATTGGAGATAGAAATAATAAAGCTTTCCATAGAGCTGTGGTAGCAAGAGAGGCGCAGAACTCAATCAGAGAGATTATTTGTCATGATGGGTCTGTGGCATCACAAGAGGAAAAAATAAAAACAGAGGCTGAGCATCATTTCAGAGAGTTTTTGCAGTTAATCCCGAATGATTTTGAGGGCATTGCAGTGGAAGAGCTTCAAGATTTGCTTCCGTATCGATGTTCAGATTCAGACAAAGAAATGCTCACCAATCATGTTTCGGCTGAGGAGATACATAAGGTTGTTTTCTCAATGCCAAATGATAAATCACCGGGGCCGGATGGCTATACAGCGGAATTCTATAAGGGAGCGTGGAACATAATTGGTGCTGAGTTTATTTTGGCAATTCAATCTTTTTTTGCGAAGGGCTTCTTACCAAAGGGCATCAACTCCACGATTCTTGCTCTCATTCCTAAGAAGAAAGAGGCGAAAGAGATGAAAGATTATAGACCCATTTCTTGTTGCAATGTCCTCTACAAGGTTATCTCCAAGATAATTGCAAACAGACTCAAATTGGTACTTCCCAAATTCATTGTGGGGAACCAATCTGCGTTTGTGAAGGATCGGCTTCTTATTGAAAATGTTCTGCTCGCTACGGAGATAGTAAAGGACTACCATAAGGATTCAGTTTCAAGCCGGTGCGCTCTAAAGATCGATATATCAAAAGCTTTTGATTCTGTGCAATGGAAATTTCTTATTAATGTTCTTGAAGCCATGAACTTTCCACCGGAATTTACTCATTGGATTACGCTTTGTATAACAACGGCCTCTTTCTCGGTTCAAGTCAACGGTGAACTAGCGGGGGTTTTTAGCAGCGCAAGGGAACTAAGGCAGGGTTGTTCTCTATCTCCATATCTTTTTGTGATAAGCATGGATGTTCTATCAAAAATGTTGGATAAAGCTGTGGGCGCAAGGCAATTTGGTTATCACCCGAAGTGTAGAGCTATTGGTTTAACTCATCTGAGTTTTGCTGACGATTTGATGATCCTCTCGGATGGAAAGGTTCGATCTATTGACGGAATTGTAAAGGTTCTCTATGAATTTGCCAAGTGGTCAGGGTTAAAGATAAGCATGGAAAAGTCCACAATGTATTTAGCCGGAGTTCAAGCATCGGTCTATCAAGAAATAGTCCAAAAATTCTCTTTTGATGTGGGAAAGCTCCCAGTTCGTTATTTGGGTCTACCGCTTGTCAGTAAGCGCCTCACTGCCTCTGATTGCCTCCCCTTGATTGAACAATTAAGAAAGAAAATTGAAGCTTGGACATCACGGTTTCTCTCCTTTGCTGGAAGATTAAACCTTATTAGCTCAACCCTTTGGAGTATATGTAACTTCTGGATGGCGGCTTTTAGACTACCCCGAGCTTGCATAAGGGAAATTGACAAGTTGTGTTCGGCTTTCCTCTGGTCCGGTACAGAGCTCAGCTCCAACAAAGCTAAAGTCTCATGGGAAGCTATTTGTAAGCCAAAAAAGGAGGGTATGCTGGGGCTACGCTCTCTAAAAGAAGCAAATGAGGTATGTTGTCTTAAACTGATTTGGCGAATCGTGTCACATAGCAACTCCTTATGGGTCAAATGGACTGAAACAACTCTACTTAAAAGGCAATCTTTCTGGTCATTGAAAACCAGTTCAGTTGTGGGGTCATGGATTTGGAAGAAATTGTTAAAATGTCGAGATATGGCTAAAACGTGTTGTAAGGTGGACGTAGGCGACGGGAAATGGAGAGCGATTTCTATTTGATTCAGTGTTGCAGTTCGGTGTTGGCGTCTACGACGGGTTGACCAAGCTTCAGCCACTGACTAGTTTCGAGTAATTCCGAGCTCCATAACTCCTCTTTCTCCAACTAGATCCACTATCCTGCCCATTATCGACCAGTCATCATACCAAAAAGATGTTGTGTTTACACCAACTTTTTCTACAAAGGATACATGGAACAATATCAGAACTACAGCTCCTGAGGTAGCTTGGCACAAAGGAGTATGGTTTGCCCATGAAACTCCAAAACACTCTTTCTGTGTTTGGCTAGCAATCTGGAACAAACTCTCAACAGGGCAACGTATGCAACATTGGAATCTCCAATCTTCAGTGGGATGTGTTCTCTGCAACAACAATTTGGAAACACGAGACCATCTTTTCTTTAGCTGCGCCTACACTTCTGGAATCTGGGAAGCATTAGCCAAGAACTTGTTACAACGTAGTTATACAACGGATTGGCAAACTATTATCAGCTACGTTTCAGGCCAATGCCATGACAGGGTCTCTTGTTTTTTGGCTCGAAGTGTTCTACAAGCATCAGTATATACAATTTGGAGAGAAAGAAATGGAAGAAGGCATGGGGAAACCCCAAACCCAGCAGCTCGACTGATTCAGTGGATTGATAAACACATTCGGAACATGTTATCTGTTATTCACCAAAAGGGAGATAAGAGATACGACAAGGGACTTCAAATGTGGTTCGCCTATCGATCTTAATATTTTATAGCTCCAAAAGTTTCAACTGTATTTATTTTCTTAAAAAACCGTTGCACAAGTTGTAAAACAGTTATTTTTGCTTTTGAATATAATTTAACATTTTATTCAAAAAAAAAGATAATATTCAGCATAAAATCTAACTGGGTTTTTTTTTTAATGTCAAAACAAATATATACCTAGTCTTTTATATAGCCTGCTGCTGCATATTGTGAAGATTTAGTTTTAAGGGTTTTCATTACATGTTTGTTGGCTTGTACAAATATTAATTTTCTGGTGTTAATTTAAATTATGTTGAAAAATCGAGGGTGATAATCTGCTAATTTTTTGTTTGTATTTTCTAATAAAAATTATTATTGAAATTAATTAGTTTTAGTTGCAAACAGTGCTTTGATTTATGTACTCACAAAAAAAATCGGTGAGTGGGGTAATCGATGCTACACTTACCCTAGAAAGATTAGTCAAGTGATTAAAACCCAAAACACCTCATAATATCCAAAAAATATAATTTGGTAAAGTTAACCATCACCCCTTTGGTTTGACAACTTGGGCCGAAACTCAAATGCTAAAACACCCATTACTTTAAGTCAAAACAAAATTTGAAGAAGTTAATTTTTGCAATTGCCATATAAATAATATAATAGGAAGTCAAGTCATCAACAAATTATTTAGGTGTTTTAGCAACACTAACTCTACATGAGCTAGTTTTTGAATATTTCCACTTGATGATGATATTTAGAAATTGCAAGTAGTTTCCATACAATGTTAGTATTACACAAATTATAGTTTAAATATTACTAATACGATCGAAGCTTTATAATACATCATCTATTTAAGGTTGAAAATAGCATTGAAACTACTGTGAGCAACAAAAGTCGCATTTGGATGCCTATTTGGAAGAGTCTAGAGAGGAAATATTTTTTGGTGGATGATTTGTGAGAATACTAGAATGGCGGTAAGTAGTTGAGAAATATAGGGTTCAAAAACAGCTAAATGTTACTGATGTATATGTATAATTAAAAACAAAATCACCTAAACATAAAATCACATTTATAATTATATATGTGTATATATATATATATATATATATATATATATATATATATATTCTTTTGTTAAATAGAGTAGTAGATAAATGGAAGAATACATTTTTGAGGTTTTAAATTCAGGCTTTGAATGGTTGGTTCATAAGTTGCGAATCGGACAATACGTACCAATATTTTAGTATGCAAAACGTCGGGCTATATAATATGAATCAAATAATAGTGTGCACTTCAACATTGTTATTTATTTGAATGGAGCTTTTAAAGAGTGAATTAAAAAAAGCCGACCAATAGTAAATTTATAATGGTATGGAATTTCGTACTGAAGTGTGTACTAGTATGAAATTTTTAGTCTGCAATAATGCACTACAACGATGTTGAATGGTGAATTAATTACCACAACAAAAGGGGTGTTTTACATCATTTATTTTATATATTTGCATTATTATGATTGATGCAAATGAATTTTACATCACTTATATAAGTGAGTATGGAATTGGTAATTTGCATCGGTTCAAATAATTCTTTGCATTGATTATTGTAATCGATGTTAATATGCATAAGTTACAAAAAATGATGTTAATTTTGCATCAATTAATATAAATTATATTAGTATTTGTGTTAATTTATCAAAATAATGTTAATAATTATTACAGTAATAATAACTTATGTTAAGTGTTTACATCATATTATTATTTTTAAATCATATTAAATATTTTTTAATAAACAAATTTTTAAAATCATATTAAATATTTGTTTAATAAACAAAGTTTTTTAAGTTTATTAATTAATATGAAAGCAAACGATTATATTTATTTAGGATAATAGTTGTTTATTAAGCTTTACACTTTGTTGATACCATTAAAACCAAGATCACAATATATAAGAAAACTATGAAGTTTTTTTTTTCCTACTGAGAGTAATGTGGGACTTTGACAAATTAAGTAATCAATTACATTACTTTTTATAACTGATGCTTAATCTTTAACTAACATCATTTGTTATTGATGTAAATTTTGTATCATTTTCTAAATGACGCAAATTCTTTAGTTTGTATCAAAATTGTAAAAGTGATACAAATAATATATTTGTGTTATGAATAAAGATGGATGCCCATTATAAGGCCCATCATCTAAGCCCATCATCTAGATGTTTCTAGGGTTTTACCCTTTCCTTGTACACCTATATAAAGAACCTTTTATCTCAATGGAATAACACACTCATTTCTTCTATCTCTTTCTCTGGTTATAACACGTTATCAGCACGAGTCCTACCTAGCTGAGACCCTAGCCACCTAAGAAAACGAAAAAAAAAAAAAAAACCTAACCGCCTAAACAAACAAAATCTTAAGCTAACAAGATAAGTTTTCTGTTCATATTTGTTTATACACGAATTATGCACAGATTATCTATCATTAGATCTGTCTATATTTTTGCACAAATTATGAACTAATTATCTATTATCAGATCTGTTTGTATCTCTATACGAATTATACACTTATTATCTATTATCAATTCTATTTGTATTTTTGTACGATTTATGCACGGATTATATGTTATTGATTCTTAACTGTTTTATGCATTATATCGCAGAAACCCTATTTTTGCACGAATGATCAGCATCTGGATTTTCGCACGAAAGATAAGTTTTCTTCCATACTTTTATAAAGATAAAGATCTAATGCTTCTTTGAAAATTAAAATTTCATAGTTGATGCACTATTATTTTTACGTTAATAGAGTTGACCATGAATATTGTTTACCCTAAATTTGCACGAAAAATTTGTTTAAAAGATCTGTATTTATTTATTTTATTTTTTTTTGAGTTTAGAAAAAAAAAAAAAGTGTTAATGGTTTTGCCCTAATTTTGCACGAAATCATTTTATCCAAATTTTGCACAAATTCATATTATCTTAAATAAAAGTTTTGTCAAGATATATGTAAAATCCAGATTTTGCACAAAATAGTTTTATACTTATTGGTTTTACAATATTGCATTAAAATTGTATTGGTATATAATATTTGATTATTTTATGAAATAAATTGATTGATAAATAACTTAATTTAAAGGTATAATCACTTATAGAAATTTTCATGAATGACTATTTTAATGTATCTTAAGAAGATATCATATTTTTGATGGTCAAAGTTTTTTCAAGAACTTAAATTATCACCAGAAGTTTAGAAAATAAACATGGTAAGAAAAAAAAAAAAAAAAAAAATATTCTAAAGATGAAATAATCTAGTATATCAAGTAGTATAAAATCTTATTAAAAGACTCTAGAAGAGCATATACATTGTTTTTTATGGGAATACAAAATTAAAATCATTGATGCCGTATAATTCTCCAAATCTTAAAGTTAATATGATGAGATATAAAATATACTATGATTCTAGAGTGGAATTAAAAACGAGATGGATGAACTTGAAGTTTCATCATTTCGAGGAGGAGAAGTAATGAATCTCACATGGATAATAAGTGACATATCCAAAAGATTATGTTCAATCTTTGACTACTAAAGATCTAAAAGTTGTATAAAGCAATTCTTATACGAATGTGTTATTAGATAAAATAAGTTATAATTAGTTATTACTGAAACTTCAAGACTTGAAGTCTCTTTGTGAATATAACTCACATTGTTAAGAGAATATCTATGATGCAGAGATGGTAAAACAGACGCTTAAACTTTTATGCAAGTATTGTTGTCCTGTAGACACAATATTTTGAAAGAAATTTTGAGAACTATTATAAACTTAAATCGAGTGTTTTTCAAAGGCTAAGAAAATATATGACTTATTGATGATAAGTAATACTCATATTCTGAAGTGAATATAAGATCTTACATAACTAGTCAAATTAAATTTAATATCGTTTATATTAGAATATAAATTTCAATTATTGTCTCATTTATTGCTATATTAACATATGATTGATTATTAAAATACATGGAAGTAATTTTGATTATAAGATTCCATTAAGGGAGTAATTCATAACGAATGAAAAGTAAATCAGAAGTTTTCAAAAAAAAAAAAAAAAAAAAAAAAAAAAAGCTAGAAGTTTCAAGAGTATATTTGGCTTAACCGGATTGGTCATCCTGGTTTAATGATGATGTGAAAGTATTGAGAATTATGTGGACATTAGGTGAAAAACCAGAAGATTCTCCCTAATGATTTATCAAATGTTACTTGCTCAGAAAGCAATATGATAATGTGATTTTTACCAGTGTAAGTAATTTGGACTTTATCTTTTCGTAAGTATATACAAGGAGATGATTATGGGTTGATCACCTACTATATGACATTTAGATACCTAATGGTTATAAAAGATGCATCGATTCAATGGACCTATTGACTCGATTGTTGCATCGACAAGAAGGTCATATTTATCCTTGTTATAAACCCGCAACATAGAGTTTGCGAGGTTACTTTCTTGATTAAAGTATAAGAGTATTTCAGTGTTTATTTATTATAACCATTATTGGATATCCGTTGGGATAAGTGTTTAACATTTTGAAATTCATGTTCATACACAAAATGGTTTAGTAATATCGATACGCATCAAGCCAATGAATAATTAATAGTTTTCCCCATCATTATTGGTTTTGGGTCAGAAACCAAATAGTTTTCATCTAAAATCTTTGAATGTGAAAAGTGCTCCACCACAGCACGCTAAGATGAACCCTCAAAGGAGGATAAGAATACATGTTGGATATGAATGATAACTAAGCCATCCTAGAAGTATTTATATAACGCTCGTTTTGAAGACTATCATATTATATAGTCAGCTATTCCAACATAAGGGGGAGAATGTATATAGCTGGTGAAAAAAAAAAGATAAAAAGAAATGAATTATCAATGATTCTCGGAGTAAAGAATGTATATTAAGAGTCCAAAAGATAATTCAATTACAGAATTTAGCGTTGTAATTGCCAGACGCATTTGCTGACCCAAATAAAGTGATGAAGTCACCTATACCAGTTGTAGATTAAATGCTCCAGAATATAATGAATGTCTTGTAAGGACCAATTTCAAACTGCTATTGAGTCTTAAGATCGCATGAAGCGTAATAGACTTTGGTTCCAAATATAAATATCCTCGTAAAAGTGAAGGAGCACAAAATTAAAAATGACCAAATTGAGGAAATAAATATTTTGATGATCTCTTGAAGAGAGTGAATGATCTCTAAAAGAGACATAAACATGACAAATGAAACATTCAAGTACTTGACAATGAAGAGATCTACCTAGCTATGTCATGTCAAAATATAATGGAATCAAAAGCAAATCGACGTCGTAATATATTTGCATGATATGAGCAGTTGATATTATGGACAAAAAAGGAGGATCATGAAAGAAAGTCTATTGAAAAGTGTACACAAAGTAATGATTAACCAAAAATGAAAAAGAAGAAATAGACATATAATTATAATCTCTAGTAGAGATATTTGGACTAGTAGTCTATGCACATGATGTGTAAAACCAGTGGAAGATAAATGAGTCTTTATGTGAAAGAATAGTGAAATTAATGAGATTTTCACAAAGATAAGAAATGTATTATGAAGAGATATATTCTCTTGTGGTGGATGTAATATTTTTAAGTATCTAAAGTCTGACAATAAGACACGGAACACTGGATATGACATTTATATGAAATTCTTGAAAGATATAATCTATGAAGGATTAATTATATGAGAATTATGTTCTCTAGAACTCTACTCGATCGAATAAAAAGAAATATGTAACATGACATATAATCATATAAATGTATATTTATGTTGAGTTTATCAAAATATATTGATCAAACTAATATTTGTTTTGAAAATCATTAAAACTCCTACAGAGTTATCATAAGTAATACGATGACAATAATCTATGACAAAATATCACTAGATAATGATATTTATAAGTCTATATGAAAACCATATAATTATGATCATTAAGATTATGGTTATTAATTCCAACGAGATATTGTATTTGATTGAAAATCATCTCCTGAAGAAGATGTTTCCGAGGGGAGATTGAATGATATGCGTGGATGTACCCTTTTTCCTTATCATAGTTTTTATCCCACATAATTTTTCTATGACAAGGTTTTTAAAGAGACATTAAAGAACACGTAAATAATACACTTGATGAATATTAAGAAATTCTATCAATCATCCAAATGAATATTATACACTAATGATATTTAGAGAAATAAATAAGATGGTCAAGATGAATCATCTAAAATATTCATGAGCAGCAGAAGAATGGCGATGTACTTTATCCAAAAATTTGTTCAAGAGAAGATTTGGCGGACTTATTCTCAAATACTTTTTAATCTTTGCCACATCTTCTAATCATGCAGAGTTTTTAGCAATTCATGAAGCTAGTCGCGAGTGTGTATGGGTAAGATCAATAGTTCACCATATACAAGAAGATTGTGGTATGTATGCAGGGAAAAAGACTCCAACAATTATGTACGAAGACAATGCAGCATGCATCGCACAACTCAAAGACGGATACATCAAAGGCGATAGAACAAAGCACATCCTACCAAAATTCTTCTACACACACGATCTACAAAAGAGCGGCGATGTACGAGTTCTACAGATCCGTTCGAATGATAATCCGGCTGACTTATTCACCAAGGCGCTACCTACTGCTACTTTCAAGAAGTTAGTCTATCGTATCGGATTACGCCGTCTCAAAGATCTCGACGAATATACTCATAAGGGGGAGTAATTGTATGTTGCACTCTTTTTCCCTTAACCATGGTTTTTTCCATTGGGTTTTCCTGGTAAGGTTTTTAATGAGGCAGCATTTCAAATACTTTACGAGTTATGATACTATAATGGTCATCAGGGGGAGTGTTATGAATAAAGATGGATGCCCATTATAAGGCCCATCATCTAAGCCCATCATCTAGATGTTTCTAGGGTTTTACCCTTTCTTTGTACACCTATATAAAGAACCTTTTATCTCAATGGAATAACACACTCATTTCTTCTATCTCTTTCTCTGGTTATAACAATTTGCATCAATTTTAAAGAGTTTTAATGAAATGATGCTACATACATCAATTATTGCAACTGATGTTAAATTATAGCTTTGTATCGATTATAAATAAGTGATTCAAATTAATATCATTTAATTATTGACAAAAATTATGTGATGCAAATGATTCTTTTTTGTAGTTATATGGATTGATCCAACTTTAGTCCGGTCTAGGGCATACTACACAATCATTCATAGCCTTAGAAGATCACATTTGTAAAATATACTCCAAGACTACAAGAGGAAGAAGAACACGAATGTTTCCGGCTAAGTCCGGTTAGTTTCTTCATGCCTTAGTGAGAGTTTTCTTTTAGTGTTTTTGGTTATTTCTTTTGTTTTGTTTTTTCTTCTCCTTTTGGAGTGATGTTAAATTTCTTCCAAACAAGAAGAATGAAACGCCTAATGATTGAATCAAAGGTTCATGAGATCATCAACTGGTCAATTCCTTACATGAAAGCATAAATCCTTCATTACCCATTATGGGACCGTAAATAAACTTTGGATGAAGGTCCCTTGTATGTGGATTGTGATGTTTGGAATTTGATGGCTGGTAAAGAACAAATACATGAGAGCGTGTTTGCTACTGGTATGACCACTTGCTTCGTTATATGTTCCGGTGCCTCAAGATCTGATGGTTTTTTTATAGAGCTTGATTTCTACTCATCTGAATGAATTTGCGAAACAGACATATGGTGAATCGGAAGAAGTAGCTGCTTGTGTGAAATCTTAATCGGAAATAGAGATTCCGATCAACGGCCAGCTTCGGTGGTAATGGCGCTGACGAACCGATGAAGAGTCGGTGACGAGTCAGTTGCATCTTCCACCTCCAATCTGCGCAAGAATGTGTAAGTCACACATATCGCTTCTAGACCTGCTGGCATATTTTGGCATATCTAGTTATTTTATTTTTTGGGCTTATATTGGCTTTTATTGTATGGTTGGATCCATTTCATCTTGTAATTTTGCTCTTTTGGGTTTTAATTTAAAAGTTTGACGACAAAAAAAAGAATAAGTTAACATTTAGAAAGGAGATTACTTATTTAAGAGAATATGCACAAAATAATCAAATTTTTGAAGATAATTAACAAATTAACCATATGATAGAGTAATTTGTCGGTAACATGTTAAAGAGTATGTATAATTATTTACATTTTCTTTGTAACATGTTTTTTTCTCGAATTACGAGTGATAGCATAATATATCCCGTTTTATCATATTATTTTGCGTATTACCTATTATTAAAAAAAAGCATATAGTATTTCTTGAGAAAAACATTTTATTCAGTATAATATTTCTCTCTATCGTGTTATTTTGTAGTAATATACATTGTTTTTTATTAAGATTACATGTAATCTTTTTAATAAAATTTCTTATTCTTTTGATAATATACGGTTTTTATTAAGATTGCATTTGATTTCTTTTATAAAAAATTCTATTCATGTTAATTTTTTCGTAACAATGTTTTTTCTTCAAAGAATACTATGTAACAATATTTTTTATAAAAAATTAACTATATTTTTTGAAATATTATATCTTTTCGTTAAATATAACATATAAGATTTAAATATTATATATTATTTTGTAAAATCTCATGAAAGTGTCTCGCATAATATTAATTTTGAAACAAACGAATGAGAGTTTTGTTCATTTTGATAACGTGAGTCCATACCTATTTTGTAACCAAAATTTTTTTTGCTCTACTATTTTATTATTTCTATGTTTTATTTCGCAGTTCATAAAATATATCCATTATTTAAAGCTTTGCCACGTTAGAGTTACGAATAGCTGAGTTGTAATGGGACCCACAATTTGGTAGGTTTTGGTCAAAGGTACAGAGTTACCAGAGTTACGAAGATGCACCTGAGATAGAGAGATTGAGGAATCATTTCAATCAACACAACCACCAACATAAATTATTCTCATCGCCGAAAATTAAATATCTCCAAATGTTTTAGTAACACGATTCTGATACTACTTAGTTGAAGAAGTCTCCGGTTCAAATACTTGCTGCTATACGAATTACACCATTAGATCAACGTTGAGTGATCCGAAACGAGACGCTGCAGATCTGTATGAGCTTAACCAAATAGTTTCATGCGAATTATATCATACACGTGACACGTCGTAACAAATTAGAGAATTTAAAGACCAATTACGAGAACAACAACACGGACTAGAGTGCTTTATTAGACCTGCTAAGGTTATGTAAATGGGAAATTTTGAACAGGCGATTCGAGCAACGGAAATAGAAGAAAACTTAGTTTTCTCATACATCATTACTGTATAAGAAGTTGAGAGATATGATTGTGGAAATAGAGACTCCTTCGAATCTCATAAAGCTCCATGGTACCTAAACCATGATAACTTTCTTTCTCATGATTCATTCGCCTGAAAAGCTTTATGCCCTGGTTAATACATAATAGACTATATAAGCAAGACGATAATGAAAACATTAGTATTACTATGTTTCTACTTTCTAGTAATATGTTCCTAGTGACTGCATGAAAACAAAAACACAAATGTTCGCAACAGTATAGATGCTCCACTTTTCTAATAACACCGCGACTAAGTTGATGATAAAGACGAAGAAATGAAATGCTACTGAAGATTATTAACTCATGTGCTTTATGAAGGAAAATGTTCTATAATGGACACTATTGGGACATAATAATATCTAAGAAAGTAGAAGAATCTGGATTATTGGCAAGCACTGACTGACTACTCAACAATCAACATAGGTTTTTGGTGACTGAAACATAGCCGGAAAGCGAAACTTGGGAACTACAATGTACCTTATTCAACAAGATAGAGACGTGCATTTGAACCCATCTCTAACAAGCCCGTTTATTGCGTCCCTGAGCCTATGATAATCCTCAGGTTTGTTGTAAACTTGAAAAGAAATACGCACATATCCCGTGATCGGATCAATCTCTCCATCCCCTGGTGGCCTAAAGTAGATTGGGATTTCAATTCTGAACTTTTCTCTTAAAAACGTTCTAAGCTTCAAAACATCCGACTCACTCGACACTCCTAAACACACTGGCAACCCAACCATGATCATACTCGCACACATCTCAGGGGGACAACCGAGCTGAGTCCCCCAAGACTTAACCAACATTTGACCCATCTCAACAACAGACTCATGATTCCTCTTCTTAATACCATCAATCCCGCCTTCAAACCGATTTACAAACTCCAATATCGAAGGAACCACCAACTGAGCACTATAATCTCTAGTTCCAACCCACGAACTCTCAACCGCCAAACCGTTCCCATACTCATTCGAAACAACGGGATGATGCAAATCCGCAACACCACCATTACTCGATTTCCTACAATACAAGAAAGCAACAGAAGGCGGTGCGAAAAACCACTTATGAAGATTACTAGTATAGAAATCAGCACCAATCTCCTTCATATCAACATCAACACAACCTATCCCATGAGCAGCATCAACAAAAACTTGGTCAACACCTTCTCTTCTACAAATCTTCACAAGCTCTTTAATAGGAATCACAACACTTGGCATAGAAGTCACATGATCAATCAAAGCTAACCTAACTCTCCTACCATTCGCTTTACCAGACTCTAAACCAATCCTAAACCGGTCAATAATCTCATCCGCCGAAATAACCGGAAAAGGTAACTGTACCTCGGTGACGTGTCCACCGGAGCGTGTAACATACGCTTCAACAGATTTCTTCACAGAGCCATAAGCGTAATGAAGCATAACCACCGCGTCGCCTTTATCGAACCGACCTTCACGAAAAGCCCAAGCGGTTTGTTGAAGAACGATTGCAGCTGCGGTTGTTGCGTTATCGACGATCGAGACTTCATCGTCATGCTCGGCGTTTATTAACCGTTTGATTACAGATCTAGAATCGGAGATTTTTGGTTTGAGTTCGTCGAAATAGAATCGATCCGGTTGACGAAGGAACCGGAGCTGCCAATCTCGTTGTAAAGCTAGGATTGATGACGGACAACAACCAAAACTACCGTTGTTGATTCTTGCGAAATCTGGATCGTGATGAGAAAACTCTGATTCGATCTCGGAACTTGATATGTAATTCGGATGAGAGATTTTGGGACGTTTGACGAAATCGGAAACCGATGATTCGACGGTTCCGTTGGTGGTGGAGGAAGCGGAGGAAGCGGAGGAGGTGTACCTTTTGGTATGACGGTGGTGATACGAAGCTTCTTCCGGTGGAGATAGAGACGACGCCATTGATTGATGAGCTTGAAGAAGAGAAGAAGAAATTTGTTGCTTTCAATTTTTGCTCATTTGATTTTGATTAATAATTATAAAAAGAGGATAAAGACAAGTGGTGAAAGTGCGGTGCCACGACGACTTAGGAAACTGTGACAAAAAGAGGTTTTTGTTGTTGTGGCTCACGTGACTTGCGCGTGGTTTTGGAAGGTCACCTACCAAACAATCTTCACTCACGTGTTAAATGGTCTTTTAGTTTTTGTACGGGTACTGATGAGTGTTGACACTTTTAACGGTTCTTTTTTTAACGGTTAGATTGATGTATAGACAAAGAGTATTTAAGATTTAACAAACAAACATATGAATAAAATTGAAGACAAATGTTAATTTTTTATATTCTGTTTTAAAATCTGTGAAAGGAACCATAGCGTAGAATTACATAAAGTACAATCAATGTTTCTGATCATATAATGTAGCAAAGTTAATCTTCGTCGCTATCGTTCCCGAAAACGGACGCGATTGCTACTTTCGGCTTCTTGATGCTGCTTGTGGGTTGGCTCTGTAAAGATGAAAGAGATAACTAGTTTCAGTGATGACTGAGTACGGGAGGTTAAAGCAGGCTAACCCGTACTGGCCTGCTTTAAGCCCGGCTATACTAGGCTTGGCCTGTAATAGTGAGTTTCCATACCTTTGATATAATGCCGCTTTTAGAAGAGAAGCCAAACTTCAATGTTTTTCGCTGATCTTGGACAGCAAGTGGTGCAACCGTGGTCTTAGCCGGTGCAGAAACCGGGACATTCTCTGGGACTTCTTGCTGGCTCTGTTGCATCTGATGTTGTTTGCGAGCATCAGCCCTAGAAAGTTAAAAGAAAAATTCGGGTTTACGTCCAATGCATACAAAATCTTTAGAAACAAGTAAAAGGTAACAGAGACTAGAAACGTTTTGAGCACATTTTAGTCATCTCCCTCTCTTGACGTTGCTGCTCTCGTTTCTTCCTCTCATCGCGGCCGCTTGCTCCGTGCATTTCTTTCATTTCTTTGAATCGCTGCATAATACCAGTACTTTAACTCTCGGTTTTGGAAAAACTAATAAGCTATAAAACAAGGATAAGGGAATTAGAGTATTTGTTTACCTTCTTATGGTTGTGATCGTATGAGCTCAAGTGACCTTCAAACTCCATCACCGTTCTATACTGTTTGCTGCATAGTTCACAATAGAAGACTTTACGGATTTCTTTAACATCGCTCTGGATCTTCTGCTCACGTTCTGCTAGGACCTGGATTGTCATAATGGGCACGAAGCGGGCAGTAGAAAGCCACCAACCAGGTAATAAAAGACTGCAGTTTTTTATTCTTTCCCCTCTACGATATTCCCGTCAAAAGACAAGGATATATCCAAATATGTTTTGAACGCATACCTCCCGTTTCTTTGCGATTTCCTCAGTCTCCTCAATCTCGATATCAAGTTTCTTCCGCTGGATGTTTTCCTCTGCAGTGAAATAATCATCTTCTTCTTGTTTCCCTAAACCGAGTCTTCGATCTCTTATACCGGACTTTATAGGCTCCGTTATACCTTACCATAAACACAATATCAAAAGATGAAACATAACTCTAAATTTAACCAGTTTATGAATTCTGACTACACACACATACACACCTTGCTCTTGCTTTCCAAGACCTTTTCCTTTCCAACCCATTTTCTGAAGAAGACGAAACCCGACATTCGACGACGATATCTTTACATCTAACGAAGCTTGCTCCACATCCTCCAAATCAACATTTTCAGTAACCCTATGAGTAATTGGCAACCGAAACTCCTCTGCCAATCCCTCAATAAAAGACTCTTGATTCATCTATACCAATTTCAAAACCACAAATTGATGAAACAAAGACCAAAACACATATAAGAACTTGAGTATGGAATGGAGAAAATTGTGAAATTGACCTGATCTTTCTCATAAATCCGTTTCTCTCTACTACTTGCTTCCGTCTTACTTTCACGCCGGCTAATATCCATTCCTCTACATCAATCAACCTAAAACCCTATGTACTGTGTCAGCGACAGTTCTGAGAAATTAACGAAATTAGGGTTTCAGCGATATAGCGATTCAAATCGATCCCTACTAGTCTAGCTGAAGTTTCTACGAGATCGAAAATTAGGGTTTCTCTAATCGCAGATCGACACAAACCTTTGAGGCGAAGGAAACTATTTGATCTAATGATGAAAATTGAAGAAGCTTACCTGACAGTTTGTAGAGAGAGCGAGAATCTGTCACAGAGCGAGAAGAACAACAATCGACGTTGAATTTTTGGGTCTATATTTTGTTAGCAGGCCCGAAGCTTTTGGGATTGGGCCCAAAACAAATAACAGTAATTTGGGGAAATGTTAGTGTGGACAAATTAACCGAACGGAATCTACCAAATTAGAATCAAAACAAAAAGAATCGAACTAAACCGAACCAAATTTTTTAATATCACCGAATAGATATTAAATTCTAAAACCAAAAAAACTGTAATTGAATCAATATCGAACCAAAATATTTTGGATATCTACCCAAACTACAATTATATATCCAAAAGTATTAGTTATTTATAGACAAAATAATCAAAGAGATTTGAAATATATATAAAAATAATAAAAATATTTAAAAATAACCAAAAAATATCCGAATATACTCAAAATAACCGAAATATCAAAAACGTCTAAAGCAAAATACCTGAATGGATATTTACTTTTTAAACCTAAAGAACCGGAACAGAAGCGAGATTTCAAAATATCCGAATTGATACTAAACTCTAGAACTGAAACCGAATAAAACCGAACCAATAACCGAACGCTCATGACTAGTGTATATACATACATAGTCTACTTGTAATATGTGGACGTATCTTGCTAGTGATCAAAAGTGTAAAAGTTTTGATACCAGGTGTAGAATTGGGTTTTAAAGAGTACATTCTTTTACAGAATGCAAAATTAATCGGAAATACCAGAAGACTACATATATGTTGTGGTCTCGAATTCATAAATGGTATATATGATGCATATAAAAATCGTCAGTAGGAAATCCATGTATTGCAGGGAAAAGTACACGTCGTGAGTTATTTGCGGATTTGTTCATCATTTGTAAAAGAATAAGAGCAAGATATATATATGATGATAATAGATGACAAACAAAAAAATACACCAGCCTACTAATTTTGCACTTAAGGGTTGATATGGTGACAAACTAATAAATAAATCAGTTTTGTTTTTTCATTTTGTTTTTGTAAATAGACATTTTTGATATGTGTTTTAAAATAACATGTTATTTTATTTTACATAATTAAAAACATGAGAAAATATTTGTTCATGATTTTACCACTAAGTCAATTTCCAGAATCTATATTATTAATTGGGAAGCATTGTGTGAACTAAAACATTGTAAAGGTAGTTTAAAATTAACTAAATGAATTTTTTGCATGGATAATTTAGTAAATTAACAACTACTACAACTAAATAAATATCTTGGATTTTGTTCTTTTAAAAAATAGAATTTAAAATTAATAAATTCATAACTACCTAATATTTTCGAAAATCATTTAAAAACGTTTCCATAACATATCAGGCTATTTTAATTCGAATTGTATATATGTAAATTTATTTATTCTGGTAATATATTATTAGATAATTTGGAAACTTCAATCTAATTTAATAACAAATTATCATTTAGTTTAAATTTTAAACAATTTCCTTAACAAAACTATGTTAATTGTTTCTCATTAGTACACATAAAAAAAACAATTTTAAATTTGATTTAGCATATTCAAAAGATAATTTTTGGATTTTAGATTTGTAAATATCTAGAAGATATTATCAGTATAGATTAAAATATTTAATATTTTAATTAGAATTTAAATGATATAAACTTTTAAAGTATTTTTTTAAACAGGTTAATTTTCATTATTTTAAAAATATATCACTAAGCTAAATTTGAATTATATAAAAAAAGATATATTTTTAAACGTATTATAATAGGTACAAGCTTTTGGAATATTCACTCTTCTAGATTCGATTATTTGTTATTTTTTAAACAGTAAAACAAAGTTTAAAATACCAATGTTTAAATTTTTTAATGCAAATATTCAAAATGAGAAAATATTGATTCACACCAATATTTTTATTATTTTTTTTGAAATTTGAATGTCTTTTTTTAGGAGCAAATAGTAATATGATTATTTTGACAGATCAATAATTGTATTCGAACAATAATAACTACCATATTTGCGATAATGCATAAGGATAAGTTTAATCCAAAAAATACCAAAATTCTTGAGATCATAGTAAAGTTTAGATTTAAAAAAAAAATATTTTCGTCATCCTAAATTTTAAATACGCAATTCAGATTAGTTTTTTCTGGAAAGCTAAGATTGAATCCAAATTAAAATATAATTTTGCGTACAATCTATCTCTTATAATTATAAATGTTATGCATACATTCACATTGGCTCATAATCAATCTAGAATATTGATTCTTTAAATAAATTACTTCATGTTCTAACGATGTTTATCTCCTAATATTACTATCCATTTATGCATATTCTTATAGATTTTTCTTTCAGGGTCAACACTAGATTACAAGAAACTAGATTATAGTTATACAATCTTAAACAATAAACAAAACAAATATAACTTAATTTAATTTTTTATTTTTAACTAAAATCCACAAATTTATTAGTTTATAAAAAACCAAATACTATTACTTAACCATATAAAAACCAAATACTATTATACTTTAATTATAAGAACTACATCTTATTGAAAGGTATACACTAAAAATCGGTTTTATATACTCCAATATCATAAATTTATAAATCATAAATTATTTTTAAATATATTAATCCAAGATGTACCACATGTCAATCCCTCGATTCTTTTATATATTACAATAACAATATTTAAAAATAACAAAATAATTTTTCATTTTACGGAATGAAGTTATATGGTGGAACGGGTTTGAGTTGATATTAATACGGGAAGATAATCTACGAGTGAAATCTTTGAATTAATAATTATAACATAATTATACAATCTTAAACATTAAACAAAATAAACAATATTTACAAAACAACTATATTTTAAATTTTGAATTTTTAGTTACAAAAAAATCGACCAACGGTGTACCGGGGAGTAAATTTTACATTATATCATCTAATTGATCAAATTTCAAACAAAAACAATCAATTTATATATACATCAAACTAACAAAAATACACAGATTTTCCAAATATCTCTATTTTATTCCGCAAATCGAAACAAATCTAACAATCTATTTACTATGCAAAATACAAATAAAATATAAATAATATATATTAAAAAAATTAGATATTTTATCATAAATAACACTATAAACTTTTTTATGCATATTATAATTTATATACTATAATATCTTTCACTAAAAATGTATTCCAATATATTTTTTTAAATATGAAAATCCACACGTATGTGCGGGTCAGAATCTAGTAAGTATCAAAATTAGGTTATCCAATGAATCTCAAAATATTATGACCATTGTAAGAAAAATACTCTTTTAATAATAATTTTAAAGAGAAATAACATTTAAAAAATTACTAATGAAAAAAAAATGAAATGATTCTTCCACTAGTTGTGGTTTCCTATAAACTGCATTTTTCTTCTGGTATTTATTATAAATAATTAAAAAGGTTGAAATTTATATTTGTTCATATGATTGGTCATGGGAAAAAGATGAATGACTTTTGTAATGGCTTGTAGTATAGGGTGTTAGTGAGCTTAGTGGATAACTTTTACTTTGAAACAGATACTATCTTTGGAATGTGCTTACTTGAAATATCGTAACTCGTAAGTAAGAAAACTATATATATTTATAAAACTCTGCATGTATATTAACCCCAAAAATGAGTAGATAGGGTTCTCATAACACTTCATCTAGTTGATAATTATCTTCTTCTTTTTTTCTTTCAAAAAATCAGCCAAAAGTGAAAAACCAATCAAGATTAAGACATTCAAATCCGAAACGAATCAATCTTTTTCTTTCTTTTATATTCCCTGTCAAATTCGATAATGAACTTTGTTTGGTGGTGGATTACTTATGCTTTAATTATAGCTAAAAATATACAGTTTTTAGGCGAAAAGATTACTATAGAAGATTAGTATATTTGTATGAAAAAGTCTACTAGATATTAATTAATTACTAATTTTATATAATTTAGCTTGAAGCTGTTGAATATATTCCCTAAAGAATGGAAAACGAAAGAAGAAGCGCTCGTTGTCATAAGACAAAACATTTCGAGTGTTTTATTCTTCCACATATACCTTTTTTATTTGTCTTTTGACTGTTTCATTCTAATCTTCCTTGATTTTTAACTTAGTTATAACCTTTTTTTTTCTAATGATCATTATTCGACACCTTTATTGTAAATACATAGTTGAATATCATTATAATAAGATTAAACCAAATATCTCAAATGATAAATGATAATGAAATATAAAAAAAAAAAAATCTATAAAACATTTAGGGTAATAATTTTCTATATATAAAAGTGGTAACAAAATGTGGAACAAAAGTCATAATGATATTAAGCCCCCATCAGTCATGAAATCTTTTTAAATTTTTCGAAGTAGATGATAAAATTAGCTTTCTGACTAATTAATAAGAGAATCAATCAATCATCGAAGGTTTGCTATATCAATCAACTACAAAATTGACATGTTTACTTACATATACAAATAAGGATTGTTTTGTAAAGCCAAAAAAATAAATTTATGACACTAATCAAATTTAGGGTGATTAACATTGACTGACTAAAGAGTTTGGCACTTCGTTGAAATTTGAGAGAGCAATATCTAGAAGCATAACTAGGAAAGAAAAGCAAGAACCAACAAAGAAACAGTAGATTGTTTGGACTTCTATTACAATAATACTAGCACTTTAATATAGAGAAACAAACATACAATATACACACTTTTTGTTTGATTCGATCATTTCTTAATAAAAAAATGTTTGAAGAAAGTTCAAAAGCAAATACTAAAAAAGAAACAGAGAACTTGGATGCCTTTGGGAGGAATTAAGGAAGATAAAATAAAATAAAATGGACAGACCAAAGACTCTTAAAGTTAACAATGAACCATTTGAGATTGGTCTTGTCTCATAAAATCTCAACAACCATCCGATTGTATTACCAGATTCCACGTTACTTCATCTTCATCTTCCCTTTGAGATATATATACTCGAATAATATCTCATTACTATATATGATTTTCTTCTTTACGTTGATTTTTGTTTTGAATCAATTGTTACATATGATTTAAACGTGGAAAAATAATTAACCGAAAATATAGCTCATTACCTGATGGATGAGTTCGACGAAATAATTTAATTGTGTTAGAGGAAAAATATTCTATGTTATGTTATATGTAGTATTAATGATTTTTGGCAACTCAATGCTAACTTCTTAAGTTAGCTATTGATTGTAAACAAAATTGAATACTATTTCAACTTCTAACTGCAAGAAAAATATGTAGTAAACTAGAATTTAACCCGTGGTACACCACGGGGCAAATATTTTTTCATATATAATAAAATTAAATTTTATGGTTTTATATTTAGTATTAAAGTTATATAATTTTATATTAATATTGTAATTAAAAAAATTAGTGATGATAAAATAATAAAATAAATATTTAACATGTGTTATATCAATCCAAACCCGTCTCGCTGTATTTCATATCAATCCAAACCCGTCCTGCTATACTTCTCGTCTCATGATATTTTGATTTTTTTATGTTTAAATATTAATAATGTTTCATAAAGTTAAAATATATCATTAATATTCTTTAAAAATAATAACTGTTTTTGACTTTAGTGTAATGCCATTCTTTGTAAATTCTTACTTTACTAACACAAAAGTACTTTAAAAAGGTACTTCAAATTTTTAATATATATAATGTTAATTTTTGGTAAAAATTATTATAAATAAATATTTAGTTTAATCATAATTTGGGATTGATATACTTGTTTTTGACTAACTATTTTTTATTTTAATAACCTAAATTTTGTCATTTTGTTAATATTATTTGAATCAACAATATCAACTTAATACATGTACAATTTATTTATCCCAGAAAAAAGAACAATTTTTTTTTGTACAATTGCAAATTTAAAACGAAAAGTATGGATTGAGAAATAATTTGGGTTTCAAATTTTTATTACGTAATTAAATTTTTAATGAAAATATTAAAGCATATATTGTAATATAAGATTTGATTTATTTTATTAACTGAAAATAAATGATTTAAAACGAAAATCAGGGTGATTAATGCTAATTGAAAAGATTTAAACGTTTTTGTGATTTTTTTTTTTAGTTTCCTAAATTTTAGTAACATAATAGATTTTATATTTAGATTTAAAAATAAGTTTAGTAAAACAATAAATGTTAATGACATGCCATTGTAAATAAGTGTCAAGTAGGGGATTTATTTGTTAAAGTGGCTGCAAAAATGTATATGTAGATAGAAATCGAACCTCAAGAAATTAACAAAAAAAAAACAAAAAAAAATAGGGACTTCAAGGTATAAAAGGTTGAATTGAGTTTGATGGACTATCAGTTATGAAAGCTTGTGGTTTGGGATTAAAGAAAGATCAGTACCCATGGGTTCAAAACAATGTTCAAGGTTAGCTATGGAACCATATTAAGAAAGAAAGTGACCATTCGGGTCAACAAAAGAGTGTTAAAAGAGAATAAGATGGATCGAATAGTAAAGTAAAATTATGGTCAAGTATCTCAAACCCCTAATGAGAAAGTTAAATTCATTAAAAGTCTAAAATTCATAGAATTGCTTTGAAAGTCATGCTAATTTCAATTAAGGTAGAAACTTTCAAAAGTATAGTTCCAAACAACGATTTTTCAAACTTTCTTAGTGCAATATCAAAGAATTAGCAATGACATGAACTTTATTATAAGCTTGATTATTTTTAGGAAAAATGTCGAAAAAACGTGAATTTTCGAATTTGGAATGAAAAAGTATAAACTTTCGAAAGGCCATAAAAATCTTAAACTTTGGTTTGACTTTTTGAAAAATGAGCAACTTTTGTTGAGTAGGCCATTTCGGGCATGACGTTAAATTTTTGTTAACAGAGTTTATTTTGTGTTAACAGTCTCCATTGAACCAAGCAACATCGTTTTATATTCACTCAAAGAAAAAAAGAAAACATATACTCTGAGGATCGAACCCATGACCTACTGATGATAATAACAAACTTGCAACCATTTTGCTTCTTTGATCCATATTCTCTTGACCATTTCAAGAGAGATGGCATTTATGTTTTCACCATATTTCATAACACATCTTCTTATTCTAACACCAAGAGAAAAAAAGGATAGTCTCAAATCTCTAGTCTTGGTACTTCATTTAATGGTGGTGCGCTTGGGAATTCATAAAATATCCCTTATACTTTCTCGTTGTCATCAGAAACATCCATGATGCTTTTAACAAATAGTCAAAAGTAATAGTTATTTACGAAAAGTAGATAATAATATAGATAACGAAATATAGATATGAATGCTAGATAGTGAAGGGATGCAACTTTATATAGAAATGTATGAAATAAAAAGTAATAATACTTATACCTAATCTTTTTAAGAAGGAAGAAAAATATTTCTAGAATTGAAAAAGACATGAACGTTTAATCTACACAACATAACTGTTTGTAAAAGACACAACTGTTAGAATAATTTTGTTTTGATGGAAAACACGACTTAAAACATGGTGAAAAGACACAACTCTAAATAAACATATATACAATTGGTTTTTTAAAATAGAACCGTAAACCATATTTTTAAAAACCTATACCAAACATTACGGTTAAAAGATGCAACCGTAAAAATATTTATTTGAATTGCTTACCATAAAAATATTAAATTTGTATTGTGATCATCGTTTTGTTCATATATAACATGTAATATTATAGTTTTTTCAGGGAAAAAATCATATAATGTTGTATAAACTTAGAATTTATAATTTTACATGAACAGTGACTAGAAAGTCATGTTAGGGTAAAATGAGAGAGAGACAAAAGTAGTGTTAACTTTTAATTTTTCTTGTCTACGGTTTTACGCTCACGTTTCACCTAAATAATCTTTCACCTAATTTATTTATAGATAGCTATTTTGTTAGCTATATAAACATATTCTCATAAAAGAATAGGTACAAATAATTACAAGCGATACATGAAAAGCATGTGGGACAACTTAAACGAAATAACACAAACTAAACCAAACTTTATTTCGGTTTTGATAACTTCTAAAAAGGACCAACCAAGATTCGAACCAAACCGGATCCAAAAGTGCCCTTACAAAAAGCTGTTTTGCCTCAAGCATCCTATAAATACATCCCAAAACCCATCTCTCCATAAACACATCAAATTACACACTATCTACGAAATTTACATTTCTTTTTCTTCATTCTTAATTGCTGTTCTTGTTCTGTCTCTCATGGGAGGTCAAGGCAGAAAGAAGTTCTCGCTCTTTAGCTTCTTTAAAGCAAGAAGATCGTCTCATCATAGAGTTGAAGCTGATGCATCATGGGACGACGTCATTTACACAAGAAAGGCATGGGCCAGCGACGAGGACAAGCGTTATTGGGTAGCTGAGCCAGGTATTGACCGTAAAGCTTCTGCCTTCATCGCCAAGTTCCATGCCTCTCGTGTCTCTGAGTCCGAACGCCAAACTCTTCCTCCTTGCCAATCCCATCATGACTAGTCATCTCATCATCATCATAATCACCATGATCATGATGATGATGAATGAAAGAAGGCCTAGGGGATGATTTAGTTTGGTTTGCTATGTATATGTCTTTTCTTTTCGATTTGTGTTGATGATTATCCTTACGATGATTTGTTTATAAAATGTCTTATATGTAGGTTACATTAGTGTTTTAAATGAATTCGACAGCTTGAACTTTATAATATGCAATTTACACCTATTTTATGTGTTGAATATTATCTTATTATCGATAACAACTATACTCTAACAAAAATTCCCTTGGTATATGACATATGATCAAGAACAACATGTCGAGCATTAATATTATATATTTACATTGATATGAGTAGTCTAGCTAGTGAAAATTAAGATCTTACGCTAAATAATGATCCATGTACATCTATCTCTAGCTTAGTAAGTACTTGCACTAACAAGTCCACGATACTTATCCGTTGGTTAAACAGTTTAGCTACTATAAACCATCACAAAATCAGGAAGTCCTTAATTAATCTTATTATATATTGGGTTTTTGCGGCCAATATGTCATTTCTTTTATTTGTTACTTTGTTACATTTTTACTATAGTAAATAGGAAGTAAGTAATGATAATAAATATTGAGATTAATAAAATAAGAACAAAAAGATTTGGGAGCTAGCTGTAGAATCTAGAACAATATGTGGATGATATTATGTTCCCACATATATTGTAGTTTGTACACAAAGGTACATTTCTTAGAGTACATTGATTCCTTAGCTTTTCTTTCTTCATCCCTCTCACCTTCCTTTACCAATTATTGTTATGCAACTATCCTTTTGTTTTCCCATTTTTAAAATTTAATAATAGTACTCACTTAAAAGAGAGATATTATCTTAGTAGTATATAAGACGCAAACCGAAGAAACTATTAAATTAGTTCGAATTTTCTTACAGCATAGATCTTGAATAAAGTATATACATAGGGGTATAACTAAATTCATCAATCCTATTCTCTATAATAGAATAGGAAACACAAAAAAAAACTATAAATTAATGAAGTATAAATCATCGTTTATATAATACAGACAAACCAGTTAAATTAAAACAGTAGTTTTATGGTCGTGGTACACACACACCCACACCCACAAACACAACCTCAACTTTCTATTTTTCTTAAAATAACATAGGAATAATAAAAAGATATTGGAGTGTTAGCTGCAGTATCTTTGCAGTTGAATAATTCGCTCATAGCCAATATATATCTATGTAAATTGGCTGATTAACTTGATCTTTATGAATATTGCTTTACCTGAACAATAAGAACCATCTTTTTTCTTTTTACTCAATTACATCGGTCAAAACTACAAACCCGGTCGGGCAAGGTATGATTCAACAATTATTTTAGTTCTGTTTATTAGGATACGCATATACTATGGTACATTTATGTAAAGGACTTATATGTCAATCTCCTTAACCTAGCTTGACTCTTAACCTAAAGTAGTAATTAAAGTCTACTCTTTGTATAAATAGTGTACTGCTTCATATCAATAAGATCATCCAATTCTATAAACCTACACTGTTCAACCAAAAAACTTTCGAAATAATATTTGATTAGCCAAAACAAAGTTTAATATTTAGGTATACAATATACTTTGCGAACAAAATGACAAAGGGAAAATAGTCCGAAATAAATTTATCAGCAAAGTGAAATATTATATGATTCGAGGCCAACCGGTTATTAGATCATTAAAATGGCTCAAAAAAAGGTTGAGATCAAGCAATGGGTCACATAAAAGTCAAGAAACCAAAAGTTAACCTATTATTTCTCAAGCTAAGGATTTTGCAGCAATATAATTCAATTACAAATTTACAAAACAAATGAAGAAGCAGAAACAAAAAAAAATAAAATGAATGAACGATATTAGAATAGTAAAGAGAATAATGTACGATTCTCCTAATGCAAATAAGTAAAGCTAAGTTTTACTCGATCTGTTGGTTATACCAACAACCGCACAATGCAATAGATGATGGAAGACCACATGCAAACTGAGAAGAATATTAAGTAGTAATTACAGTCACATCTTAAACTTAATAACTTTTTTTATGGGTTTGATTCTTATTAGTTTCCCAGTCTTAACAAATGAAAGAGATTCACTTAAATCGGGAAAAATTAATTGACAAGTCATTGAGATAGATAATACCTCAATATTCGAAATTATCTATGAAAAATTCTGTCCGCTTCATAATAAGTGCCGTTAAAAAAAAAAAAATGGAAGTTGAATTTTGGCATTATGTTCTTTTTTTTTGTACTTTTTTCCTTTGTTAAATTATGTATCATATGCAAATTTTATGTTAAAATCAAAATGACATTTGTTTTTAAACAAACACACAATGATAAATTAAACAAACAAACAATGATAAAACAACAATTAATTTAAAATGGAATTGCTTTTGATCAAGTGGTTAACGGTCCATCTCTGCAGCCTGCCTATCGAAATTCGCTTCCATTAGATCGCATTATAAATCGGCCTTCCCAATTCAATGATGACAAAAAAATAGAATTCATATAAATGTTTTAAAAATTTTGGGTAACACATTCAAATATACTAACGTGCTGTTATCGCAATGGTAAATCTTCTAGGTGGAGATGTTGGGTTCGACGTCCATCAAAAAAGATCTTTTTTCCAAATGAGATAAATGTAATCTGATGTGGATCCCGTCTTTAAAAAATAGAGCATTTGAGCTTGAACTTACATATATTAAAAAAAATACATTCAAACATAAGTATTTCATTCAAGGAAACTTATTTGCGGATCAATTAAATCTTTCAAATTGGTCTTGTATTAAAAAAATAATATACTGAAAATCCATAATCTTATGGCTATAACGGAAAATTATAAACAAAGCAACAAAACTGACATTCATTTGCTTTTCTTTTTACTAGATGAGTATCCACGGTACGCGTAGGTTTGTTTTGAAAATTGTTAAAAAAAAATACATTGATTGTTCTTTATGCTAATTTATATTTTCTATTTGTTTATTCTTGTATTGTTAATAAAATTAGATTCATAATATTTACAATTTTTATGGTTAGATTTATTTGTGACTCGAAATATCAATTTATATATTTTGTGTATAAAGCTTATTATTTATAAGATTTTAATATTTTTTCATTTCATGAATACATATAACAACATTAATGATATTTTGATACAATTCTGTGTAATTATGTTACTTTTGTGGTTTAAAATTTTCCTAACTCGATTATAAATAAATCAATTCCTTATTTTATGTACTTCAACAACATTGTGATACACTCATAATTAAAGTTTGCATTAACATCAACTGACAAAGGTCTGAAGAGTATTCGTACAAAAAAATAAAAAGATAACAAAAATTGATCGTCATTGAAATCAACACTTTTAAATCTTTTGCCATTGCATATATCAATATTAGAAAAATGATCGTGTCTTTGATGATTTAAAAATTGTTCAACTTGATTATAAATAAACTATTTATGGTTTTATTTATTCTCCAGATATAATACTCCAACAACATTGTTATAGGCTCATGATTAAATATATAGAATTGATATAAAATGAATAAGATTTCAAGAGTATTCATATGAAAAAAATAAAAAGAAAGCAAAAATTAAAGTATCATTAAAGTCAATACTTTTAGATTTTCTGTCATTGCATATATCAATATGAGAGAAATGATCGTGTATCACATTATTTGGTAGGTCTAATATTTTGAAGGTTTATTATTTGAAAAAACTTGAATGTTAAAGTTATCAAAGACTCAAAATTAAATTACTAAACTAATAAGAGGTTAGGTAGCAAACAACTACAACAAAAAAAAAATTAGTCATTGATAATAAAAAATAAGAAAATAAAAAGAATATAACGAAAGTAGTACTTAATTTGTTTACATAATTTTATTTTTTTATTTTTACTTTGGAGAAATCAGTTAAGAGTAGGATTGATTATACATTTAATTTGCTTATTTAATTTTATTAGTTTTATTAATTTAAAAAACATCGAATGACATATGTCATTTTGTTGTGTGATGATGTGTCATTTATACGGAGAGAGTTAACCAACTTTCATATATATGATTTGGCTTAGTTCCCAAATTATAATGAATTACATAGTTCATATTAATTAATAAAAATTAGCTTGTTGGATAATTAACCTCGGTTTGGTCAAATACTAAACTGAATGTTTTTAAAAAATTATTTGGCTTTGGTCTTAACTTTTTTTTATTGGTTAAAGTTTTGACCTATTTTGAAGATCATATTCGACCAAGTCGACAAAATAGAGATTCATGTTTTTGTGTCTAGCTATTGATGGTTTTGAGTTGTTTTAGATTTGAAAGACAATCTAAGATTCACTTTTAAATAGAGATATTCGTAATGCCTAGATTTTTTGTCTGATGCATAGAGAAAGTGTCAATGTCTAGAGACTCTAGTACAGGATATTTAGAATATGGTGCTTAGCTTTATTGAATAATTAGTTTTTGAACCATAACAAGTATTCTTGATCTGGTTCTAAATCAAAATGGCAAATTGTTATGAAAGTGGAGTATCGATGGAACTAACCTTTTAACACTACCCAATGTTTCGTCAAGACGGCGGGCCAAATCAGTCAGTATATAAAATTTTGCTATAATTTCATAAATATATCATTATAGAAAGAAAAATGATCATAAATAATTATTTGTTTTTACTTTCTTTTTTACGTGTTTAAGTCAATAACTAGCGTAATTTCTCGATCCATGCTAGTGACTATTTATGCTATTGTTTGGTTATGTTTTTTTTTATTTCAACTTTTCATTTATATATTGATGATTATTATTTTATTTTGTTTTATTTTATCTCAACTTTTTATTAACGATGGTTATTTTTTCTGGTTGTATTTTTTATCGTAACTTTCTGTCAAAATATTGACAATTATTTTTCTCGGTTGTGTTTTTTTATCGCATCTTTTCGTAAAAATATGTACGGTTATTTTTTTCAACAGTTATATTGTTCAATTACAGTTGTATTTTTTTTATTTTACAGTCGTGCCTTTATAGTTGCATTTTTCATTTAAAGTTATGTCTCTTAACTATATTTCATTGCATTGTTTCGTCATAATGTTTTATATGACGAATTCAATAGGTCCGTTTCGGGCGATGGAATAAATTTTCTCGTTGAGGTGCATAAAAATTCTATTAACCTTCACAAAGTTATGATCATAATTCATTCACAGAGATGAAAAAAAGAAATTATTCAATTCCCAAATTTGGGAGAAAATTTGCAATTTCAAACGAACCGGTTGCTGATCAAACTCCGGTTTAATCCGATTTTCCCAGTTTAGAATTTTATTTTATCACTTTCCTACAAGATGTTTTGGAATGTCTTTTCTTTCTTATATTTCTTTGTTATGTATTTGTTAATAAAAATATTCTTAACTTTATAAGATAATGTTTTTAATCATAATTCTTTTTTTTACAATTTTATTCAGAAATACTTTTAAAAATCTTTTGAAAATATTTATGGTATAACGTTAAACTTGGTAGAATTTATGTAATAATTAAAATATTTGAATATATTATCGTAGTAACTTATTACATAAACACAATCAAATATTTTTTATAAATCAATACATAACACAAAAAATTATTCAAAATGACTTTCCACACGATATTGCAGGGTTTTTTTTTTTTTTTCTGCAAACTGAATTTTATTCAAGACTGCAAATCTTTACAAAGAAGGTTTGTTAGCCATTGTGGCTGATTACATGAATCTGCTTGAAAGACTGATTTTGTGAACTCTGAAGAGAAACTAGATGATGAGCTATATTGTTACATAGGCGATTAGTGAATCTAAAAGTAACTGATGAAAATTTTGAAGACCAATAATCTATATCATGCAGAAGACTAGCAATTTCACACCGAGAAGATTTGCCATTGATCGCATTGATGAGCACCTCGCAACCACCTTCAAATTGAACCAGTTTGTAACCTCTTATCCAGACTTGTTGCATTGCCACAATGAGAGCTTTTGTTTCTGCGTCCAAAGGGGTGATGACATGATCCAAAATCGATGAGCCCCAAGCTTTCGCTTCGCCGTAATGATCTCGTAAAATCCAACCACCCATGCCTTGCTCGTTATTTTCCTGAAAACCAGCGTCAAAGTTGCATTTGACAAAAGGAGCTGCATGTTTCATCCACGAAGTTTTTCCTTTTGTCTGTATTCTCGCGGGAAGCGACATTGCTTGCATTCCATTAATAATTGTTGTCCAGTCATATACTTCTGCGACTGTTTGTTGAATTACCATTGATGGACATTCTCTGTAGTTATTGAGCACAAGATTGTTGTGAGCCTTCCAAATTTTCCAAATGAGCCAAAAATGAATAACTTTTTGTTGTGTTGTATGATTATTGTTATAATATGCATCAAGTAATGAAATGTTCTCTTCGACATCATGTGTAATGGAAAGACCTGTCAGTTGAGGAAGGTTTGAGAGTCTCCATATCCTCATTGCGTAAGGACAGGTGAAAAGAACGTGACATATTGACTCCTCTTCAGTTAAGCATCGTGAACAATATGGACTGATGTTCATGCCTCTTGTAACCAGTCTCGAACATGTAGGTAAAGCTTTCGATATGGCCCTCCATAACATATATTTGATTTTGGGAATGATAGGGAGTTTCCATACCTTGTTCTTTAAATTTACAGAGCCGTGTGGTATCAATGGTTTGGTGCGAATATCCGTTGGGTCATGAGATAGGAACCAGTATCCCAACTTCACCGTATAATCGCCTGAAGGAGTATAATGCCAGATTAATCTGTCTTGATGATTTCCTTTTGCCAAATGAAACTAACCTAGTAAAAACTAACGATATTATCTATAGTTAAATGGGAAAAGTGAAAAATATCCGAACTTACAAATTTTGGCTAATAAAAGATCCAAACTTAAGCGTTTTGACCAATAAAAGATTTTAACTTATTTATTGCCAAAAGTAGTTATCAAATTTTTTTTTTTCTAGCGAATAAGTTCTTAGGTTTACATGAGCTCAATTAGTTCATTGATCATTGTTATTCAAACTTAATGAAGTGTTTAGTTTCCACCAAAAAAAATAAAATGAAGTGTTAAGTTTGACTACCGTTATGTTTAGGTTAGTGACAAAAGTTATGTTATTAAAATTGATTAGTGTCAAAAGTTAAACCATGTTAATCTTTTATTTGATAAATTAGACGTACAGATAGAAAAAGTACGCATCTCATAACAGTTGAAAAACAATAAAATCATTGAAAAAAGTTTATGTTCCTATTTAAATAATTTTTAGTTTAATTTTTACAAAATTTGTTACGTTTTCTTTTAAAGTGAAAAGCTTTACATAAAACACAAGGATAAAAATTAATTACAATTTTAAGAAGACATAGTTTTTATAGATATTTTTTTGAACATGCTATAATTATTCGTTTGAACTTTTTTTTTAACGTGCTCGAATCAATAACCAGCCAAATCGTAATGTAATTTCTCGATCTATGCTATTGACCATCCATTCGAAACACATCACATTTTATAAACCAAGAAACATAATCATCTAAGAATAGTGCTATCCCATATTTCATGATTTGGTCTAAAGATTCTTCAATAGGGTTTATTTATGCTTAGACCTACAAGAAATAAAAGACAAGCTAGAGTAAAAGTAGGCTATAATAATTGTATACAAATTGTTCTGAAGTAACAGATTCATGATTTAAAAATCAAATCAAGCCCATCAATTTGGCTTTGAAACGCTTTGTGTCAAAATGGACAAGACATGACTTCCTTCGTGTCTTTCGTATTAGAACCAACCATCTAAAAGCTCTCTTCCTTTTTCTCTACCAACTTTTGTCTTCTATTTAATTTACCAAATCATGGGAATTAAATAATTAGATGAATAAAGGATCGGAATAACAAGTTCTATCGTACACTGTAAGAGCAAAAAGAAGACCGAAATCTTGGTTGAAATTGTTGTCGAAAGATCTCATTCACGAGATCACTTATTAACTTACGTCAAAAAATTATATCGAATCGAAAGATCTTTGTGATATTGAGTAACGTGAGGATTTTATTTTGGTTAAAGACTAACATATGTTGATCTTTGATAATCAAACCTAGTAAAACAAAACATACTAAAGGGAAAGAGAGACGATACATGCAATTAATGATTTCAATCCTCCGTTTAAGAAACTCTGATTTTGGTTAGAAACTATTAGCTATTCATTTTGGATATCGAAAATTCGTTTAGATCTCAATGCAACTAAGAATAAATGTGTGTAAAACAGAAAACGATGAAATCTCAAGTGAAGTGATATATCAAGGTTTTAATTTTTAACCGAGTTTTTGGTGTTTTATCATTGTGTTTTTATTCGAGTTTTTAGTGTTTTAATTAGTATATTAGAATGTTTTCAGGTAAACATATGAAAATGATGCAAAACTTGAGTCAAATGGTAAAAAGGATTAATTTTCTTGAACAAGACATTATACCGGTCCATGATTAATCAGGCTAAGACTGATCCACTCTTCAAAACTTCAGACCGGTCTAAGCAGACCAATTCCAAAAGCATTTATGAACAGTCTATCCTTTAGCAAGCCTTCCATTCAAGCCATAAGGCCGGTCCCAAAGATTGCTTCGTCTAATAAGAACACGTACGGGTAAAGACACACCTTTGAAGACCGGACTAAGACACCGAAACCAGCTCCGTTGCACCAGACCCGTCCAGTCCTCATGAAGTCTAATCCAAACAGTCCGAATCCAATAGACCTGTCCCAACTCCTTCACGCGGGACTAGTTCAGTCCGAGAAAGAAAGAGAAGGTATTCCTAATCTGTTTGGGACTTCGCCAAACTACCGACTCTAAGAAGATCTAGGCCTATTAGACGGATTTCAAAAGAGATGATTTCATACTCTTAAATTTAGAGAAGAGTTCCATAACACTCCTTTTTAATATTTTCGATTTATTTATGCATTATTCTTTATATTTATTTTCATTTTTTTACCAATTATGAGTATATAGTTTCATTATTGGATTTTAGGGATTCAAAAAGGATTCATGAATCATTAGTTTAGAATCATTAGATTAAGTAAGCATCTTAAGAGTTATATGTCTACTGTTATTCGTAATGCCGTAACTAGTTTGATCACCCAACTACTTATCTTATGTGAATTAACGCAGTAAAAGTGGTGGAATTGTTGGAAAATATCCTAGCCAACAAAAGCATTGTTTACGAAGTTTTGTGAACCTATCAAACTTAAACGTTTATAAATAAATATTTTCATGAAATCCAAACGAAACTTTAGGCTTTTAATTGGTTAGATATCTTGACTGAACTGTCAAGGAAACGCTCTCTGACCCGATAATCGATATCTTGATTGGTTAGATGGAGCTCGACTGTTCTCTCATCTCTTCAACCTCTGTTAACGATTCTCCTGCTGTTTTGGCACCCCGAAGAGCCAATCCTTACCAATTATCCCTTATCCTTCGAAGCTGCAACGTATGGGTTTGCTCTTCGCAGATCTATAAAGTTTGGTACGCTCTCGACTCCCTCTGATGCCCATCCCCAACGGAAACTACCGGAGCAAAACGGCGGCGGCGGCGGCGGCGGTTCTAACCTAATCCTTCTCCAAGTCCCCCGCTTGGGCCATTTGTCTTGCCATTTGGGCTTAGGCCCAAACCGTTTATTTCTACGGCCCAACTTCAAAAGGTGCTCTTCAATTTCATTTTTACAAAAGCCCAGGTATTGCGTGAAGCGTCTGTTGTCCTCTCTTAGCTTTAAGTTGTGTCGATTCATGGAGTCAATGGTTTGTGGACGCCACTTGATCTCATATCATACCTCTTTGCTCTGTTTGCTCAACATTTATCTGAAAACCTGCCCTTTAGAATCACCTAGAAGTTCTATCAAAGTTTCCCAAAGCTTGAAGAAGACTCTCTCGGATAGCTTACATTATCACGGCCGTTTGCAATGGTTGAGGCAGCGCGGCACTATGATCTCGGCTCCAAGGAGTGGGGATTACCGCTGCTTCCTCAACCATGTATCATCTTATCCTTTGCTCACCGTGTTCTCTCTTGTACAATTTGCCATGGTTCATTCGGCTATATTTGTGAAGCTCAGGTTTATGTTTTGTCTCTATGTGTTAGACCGACTACAAAATGTGTGTGGATTCCTTAATCTCCATGGCTCGTTTCATGTGAGAGAGGACCCACCGATTTTGTTACAGCTTATCACTTATCTTCTACAAACCCTTTGTGTAGCTTCTTCATATACATTGAGTCATGAGTTTGCTCTTTTGAAGATCTTTGGAATATCGTCCTTAACCCATCCATGTGACATCAACATCTTTGTCCAAACCTCTGCTAAAGCTCTACGTTGTGTAGTTCTCCTTGTGCAGACAAGAAGATTGCCGTTAGCCCCTTCATCAACGCCATTCCGTCTCTTGACATTGGCAATTCGTTCATCCAATGACTTGTTCTTGGAAGAAGCCTCGACAACCTTTGACCTCACATGCTCCACAAAGCTTCTTACCTTTTGGTTCAAAGCTCTCAAGGATCACTTGCCGAGTACCTCTTGTTACCTTGTTATTTTCCTTGTATTAACTTTGGGGTATGCCCTTTATTATTGTGCTTTCAACTTTGGAATTTCAGATTTCTCTTATCTTTATATTTGTTATCTTTTCTAATGGAATGAAAAGAAACTTTTGATGAAAAAAAAAGAAAGATATCTTGACTAATACTATGACAGTGACAGTAGACTAGGCTTGTTTATTGTTTTCATTTCTGAACTAGTTTTTACAATTCCCTATCGATAAATTCTGGTTTAATTAATTGATGATACATGGAGATTGCTCTAATGACAAATTTACATGTTATTTTTGCCTTGATTTTTTTAGTTTATTTTACTTATAATATTCAGCGCGCAATAATATTTTGTTTTACATTAATTCAAATCTAAAAGATTTGTAGTGCGTGGCAAATAGTTTATGTGGATTTGATCCCTAAACATTGTTGTGATTGCATGTACATTCGAGGGTTAATTTTCTACATTCTAGGGTTAATTTTCTATCTAAAACAAACAAAAAAAAATCCTTTTGCTCCATTATAAAACGGTTAAAAACAAAATTTGCAGAAAATTGTAAAGTGAGGACTCGAACTATCACCTCTTACTTAAGGGTACTATGAGGACTTAACCTCTCTCCCATAATAACCTATGTGAAAGTGATGCTCCTAAAATTCTTTTAAAGTTATTTACTGCCTAATTTTTTTGTTTCATGGGCTTTTAAGGTCGGGCAGTGTCTAGTAACATCATCTATGTAACATGCTTGTTCCCACTAAATTCTGGTATGTGGTCGATCACATTTCAGGTTATCATGACTTCCACACTCAAAACACATTCTCATAGCCATCCAATATAAATATGGATCCACACCTACCACACACAACTTGCAATAGTTCACTAGATGGTCGAGTCAGAACTTCTGAGAGGTAGTTAACAACAAAAATGAAAAAAACATAACTTGATCTTAATCATAACTAAGGGTGTTAAAATGGTTAAACCAACTGATACCCAAATGGATTTAGTACTTAATAGATGATGAGTAAACTCAACTCATTTAGGAAATGCTCTCGATCAACCAATAACTTATTTAAAGTTAATGGATTAAAGTTTAAATAAGTTTATCAATAAAATAATTAATAGTTATCACACTACCATCATCCCGATCGATTAATTTGTGATGGTTTGTTTTTCATGAACTCATTTTAACCCAACTTATAAAACTCATAAACTATTTGGACTCATTAATTCCATAAGAGTCAATTTTAAAGGATTCATCAGTTGAGTTGGATTGAGTTGATCCAAAGATTGAATACACATGATAAAATATTATTTTTTGAATTTATAAGTTAAACAAATGCTTAGGTAACTAATAATAATATTTATTAGATTTTAACCCGCGATACACTGCGGGACTATTTTGATCTTTTAAGAACAAAAATTTAATTTGTTTACTCGATTTAAAATATATGATTTAATGTTTTGTATTTTCTGAATGTACAACTCTTATATCTGTATATTATTTAGTATATAATTAGTATTTTGATTTTTACTGTTTGAAAATATTAGAACAATAACGTACAGTTGATTAAGTTAAAATCTAGATTATAACTAAATAATTTAAATTATATTTATTTTATTGATATTATTTGTTTTGTTTAGTATTTAAGATAATATAATTGTATTTTGATTATTATATGTAGGATTTCACCCGTGGTATACCGTCTCGTATTACTATCGATCCAAACCCGTCCTACCATCTAATCCCATTTAGTGAAACTAAACATATTTAATGGATTTCACTCGTGGTATATCGTCTCGTATTACTGTCGACCCAAACCCGTCCTACCATCTAACCCCGTTCAGTGAAATTAAACATTTTATTTCTGTTATTTTTATTTTAATAATACTTTAATTTAAAAGATACATAGTTCAGATTAATTTAAATACATCGACAAAATACAAGTTTTGGTCGCTCTTCAAACTTCTTGTTCATAAAAAAACTTGTGTGGTTAACAATCGGATTTGAATTCGTCATCGCCAGATCAGCATCATATCACGTCGGATTCATCTTCATCATCTCCACGTTAGAGTAGTTTCATCACCACCACCATAAGTAATCACTGGAGGTGTTCATCAATACGGCATCACCGTACGTCAATGTTCTTCAACGTAGAAAGAATAAGAAACAAAATTATTGATTTCTTATATATCAAGTAAAAATACATAATCACGTGGTAGAAATAGTTTCAGTATTATTCAAATCCAAAGGAGTGTTAAGATTAAAGTACCTTTGGCTCTAATCTTTCCTTACAATACCAAATTGATGACTTATTTAGTCAAAACAAGTAAGGTGATGAACTTTGTTTCTTTGACATATTGTTTCTTGTAAATAAGTTATTATTTATGTTTAGTTGACCTCAATTAGCTCAATGTTATTCAAATTTAATGGAGTGTTTAGTTTGATAACCGTTAGTTCAATTCGGAAAAATTAATTTAAAAAAGATGATAAGTGATTCAAAACGAATTAGTTGACGACTTTTAAAATATTTATATATATTTAATTTTAATTTTTCCAAAAAGAAAGATAGCACTTAATGAGTCTAGCCTTTTATTTATAAGAGTTATAGACCCAATCAAACTATAATTACTTTTGTTACACAAAACTTTGGGTATATTTTAGTGATTAAACTTTATATTTTGTAAAAATATAGTTTACCCTTACAAAATAAAATTATGTTTATATAAACTAACTATATTATCCTTAGTTAAATGGGAAGAGTAAAAAAACTCTCTACTTACGCGTTTTGGCGAGTAAATTCTTATTTAGGTTTACTTGACCTGAATTAGTTCAATTTAATTTAAACTTAAACCGTTGTCTCTAATTCAGAAAAATCAATTAAAAATGATGATTTAGTTGGTCAAAATGAATAAGTTGGTCACTTTTTAAAATGCTTATACATATATTTTCTAAAACATCTTATATTGTGAACCTAAATAAAATATGTAAAACATCCTTTAATATGAAACAAAGAGAGTATACTATTTTGACAAAGTAGGTTTACCATTCGTGATTCGACTATGATTATCATTTTTTAGATAGCAATTATGGAGTCTAGTAAAAAATTTTTTATAAAAAATATAATTACCCACTCAAACCAAGATTCTATTTTGGTTATGCAAACCTTTGGCTATTACTCATTAAACTTTATATTTTAGAATACAGTTGTCCCTATTATAACTTTAAAAATAAAACTATTTTTGTAGCAACTAACTATATTACCTTCGTCAAATGAGAAAAGGTAAAAAAAATCTCAACATACACATTTTGACCCATAATAATCACAACTTACACAATTTGGTCAGTAAAAATCTTAACTTACGCAATTTGGCGAAAACAAAATTTGAATATTTTTATTGCAAAAAATAGTTATCAACTTATTTGTTTTGGGAAATAAATTTTTATTTAGGTTTACTTTACCTCATTTAGTTCAATGTTATTCAAACTTTATGGGGTGTTAAGTTTGATTATGTTGGCTCTAATTTGGCAAAATCAATTATATGCATTTTGTCTATCAAAATCCCAACTTACGCAATTTGGCCGGTCCAACTTACACAATTTGGCGGTCCAACTTACGCAATTTGGCCTGTAAGAATTCTAACTTACGCAATTTGGCTAATACAAAATCTCAATATTTTTACTGCTAAAAATAGTTATCAACTTATTTGTTTTAGCGAATAAATTCTTATTTAGGTTTATTTTATCCCAATTTGTTCAATGTTAGTCAAACTTAATGTAGTGTTAAGTTTGATTACTGTTGGCCCTAATTTGGCAAAATCAATTATACGCATTCTAGCCTATCAAAATCCCAACTTACGGAATTTGGCATGTAAAAATCCTAACTTACGCAATTTGGCCAATACAAAATCTCAATATTTTTACTGCCAGAAATAGTTATCAACTTATTTTTTTTGGCGAATAAATTCTTATTTAGGTTTACTTTACCCCAATTTGTTCAATGTTATTCAAACTTAATGGAGTGTTAAGTTTATCAATGTTGGCCCTCATTTGGCAAAATCAATTATACGTATTCTGCCCAATAAAAATCTCAACTTACGCAATTTGGCTAGTAAAAATCCTAATTTAAAATCTGAATATTTTATTGCCAAACCTAGTTATCAACATATTGTTTTTGGCGAATAAATTCTTATTTAGGTTTACTTGACCTCAATTAGTTCAATGTTATTCAAACTTAATGGAGTGTTAAGTCTTAAATCACGACCTTTTATACAGAATTAAACCTCTTAAATCTTGAACGAGCTTGGTTGTCGAAAAGTGATGGATCTAAATTACAAATATTTGAGACTGGACACAATGGCTTGGTTTCCATTTGTGTTTATGTTCAGAGAATGCAATTCTTGTGCCATTACTGTATAGAAAACATGTTTTAAGAACTGATATGATGCATGCATTTATTCATAACGATTATATATAAGGAGAAAACATTAATTAACGAAAGAAAAATAAATTTCATTCATGAGAAAATACAACTACATGTGAAACCAACCCAAACATGTAACTTAAACAAACAGAACTAAAACAATAACTTTTTATTGATAGTTGAAATGACAACAACTTAAAATAAGATCAACGATGGCTCACCACTGTTTCTTGTTCAGATCCAAATCATTTGTGGTCTGTTTCATATTCAAAGTAATTTGAATTTGATCTCGAACCTTGTCGTAAAATCCAACCGAAGAAGAACCCATCTCAACCACAGGCATGACACTAGATGTTGTAGGGGCAGCAACAGGAACGAGGGCGGAAGATGGTTCATTGTTCCTTTTCAGAATCTCGATCCTACGATTAACATCTTTGAGTTGTTGTTCAATGACATAACCAAAATCTCGAAGCTCAGTTTTTTCGATACTAGAAACCAAAGTTTTGCCACTAAGACAATCAAACATAATGTTCTTCATCTCCAACTCTTTGTTCTCTTTCCGCAACTTCTTCCAAGACTCGGTTGCTTTGGTGATCCTCTGTTGGAGAAAGGTCTCTTGGTTCACCATCTTCTTGGTCTTGTCCATCACCGACATCGTCTTCCATTGGGACACCACCTGGTTCGCAGCCTCTCTCGATGGCCACACCTCCGGGTTCAGCTCGTACGGACTGTTGACGACAGCAAAGATCGGGACGCCACAAAGAATTCCCAACTCTTGAGCTTTCTTCAAAAGACCTTTCTTTCTTTTCTTGAATGTTGATTTTCTTGCTGTTTCATTTTCTATGAAAGTCATTTTCACTTTCTGTCTCGTCATGACTTTATTTTTTTGTGTGTTATACTTTTGAATGGAGAAGTGCTTTTTATATAGAAGATCTGATTGTTGGAATTAAGCAAAATTTATCTCAGTTCAACCATATATATATCATACCTTTTTAGGGATATCAAAATTGGTAATACGATAATGGAAAGAAATATATATATGTTTAGAAGTAAATTTTTTTTTCAATTTTTTATTTTTTACTTAGGAATTAAGGAGTCTACTAATCTAGTTACAAGTTTTTTAGTTTGTTTGTGAAAAGTATAGTTACACTTTAACTGAATAATTGTCCTTGTTAACTTTTGGGTATAGTTACTTCTTAATACCAAAATTTTGCATAACAAGAACTGACACTTGTTCAAAAAGACTTATAGACTTATAGTCTTATAGTGCTGAGTTTTTAAAATAGTTTTTATCCATGACCAGTTGACCGAACGACTATTCTTTATCTGGTTCATAAAATATTTTTTAAAATAATTGTTATTACTAATAATTATCCAAACATATCTTATGTGGAAAACATTTACTTTACAAATATTTTTATCATTATTTTTTCTGAAATGTTATATGTATGGAAAACATATCTACATATAATAAAGATAAATATTACATAGTTTGAACATACATAGAATATATATCTAGATGATTTTACTTTATATTGTGGTGGGTAATCTTGACTGAAAAATCATTTTCATAAAGATTTTTTAAGTTTTTTTTGCAAACAAAGTATAACAAAAAAGGTCAAGAATCAATTAAAAAAATGTTTTTAAAGGGTAACTACGGAAGTAATTTAAAAAAAAAACATTCTTAAGAGGATATTACTCCTTCCGTATTAGTTTAGGTTTCGTTCTAGCATTAAAATTTTGTTTGATAATATTTATCGGTTTAGATTTTTAATGTAGATGTTTGGTAAAAATTCCAATTATATTCTTATTGTTTTTATGTCATTACCAATAAAAAAAATATTAAACAAGGGTAAAATAAAAAAAAATTGATTTTTTAATTTCTGTAAAAACACCATAAACGAAAACTATTTCAAAACAGAGGGAGTATTAGTTTGTGTATGTTAATTAATTTGGAAATCTATATTATTACCTTTTGCCAAAGATTTTGAAATCTATATAAAATTTAAAATGCCATGAAATTTTCAAAATCTAACATGTGGATTTGAACTAGCATTTATAAACCATTCAAAATAATTAGATTCGCCCACATATTTAATCTTTGTATTTGTAACTAGGTTTTGTACCCACGCTATACGTGTGTATTTTTGATATATTTCGGTAAGAAATACATACAATTAATTATATTTTTTAAATCGAAGTAAAAATTCAATTTTATTTCAAATACACTATATTAAAATTATAAAAATCAGTAGTGTTTAAGAATCGAATTTATTTGAAAGAATCATAAATCAATTTTATTTTTTCATATTCAATTGAATGTCAACACATATGTCTTTGTATTTCTCTTCACATTCGTTGTTTCTTACTTTTCATATTCATTCTTGTCATCTTAATTATTAATTTTCTTTTAGCCGTTGTCATCATTACTTTCTCGTTCACTTCTTCGTTATAGTCTTCATCTTCATCTTCCTCGTTATTTTCTCACTTTCTTCCTCATCCTCTCTCTATATTATTCTATGTAAAATATTCGTTATTATGTGGTTAAAAAACAGAACGAGAAATTTAAACTTAGTAACTTTAACCAAACATAGTTCAATAAGCTTACGAATTAACTCCTAAAACGACTTAGTTCATTTCACCATCTGAACCAAAATTTGATCCCTTAGTTCTCGTCTCCCGAACATGCTATCAAATTTCAGATTATTCCGAGTACGTTGGATTTTTGTTTGTTGTCTCCACATATTTGTTTAGATCTAAAACTTTAAAAGAAATCTTCTTGAACCTGTTGAAGAAGTTGTTTAAATCTATATTCCACTATTCAACCTTAGGAGCCCAATAAACAAATTGTGAGGGTTTAGCCACTTAGCCCAAAACGGACAATATCATATTAATGTGGAAGTTAGATTGGACTTGGAAAGCCCAAGAGTATTTTGGTTAGTGATGTTGATGACTTTCTAGTAGTTTCTTATGAGGATTCTTCTTATCAACTCTCAACTGATTCATATAGGGCAGAATAAGATCAGTTGATCAATGCGCCTGCAATTAGTATTTGTTTTTTCAAACACAGGTTTTTCATGGACTCTCAGTGTTACAATGTTTTCAAACTCAAAAACAGAGTAAATTCATTGACTCTCAGTATTACATGCAATTTTAATTTATGTAAGACCATTCAAGGGAATTAAAAGCTAAACACAAATCCAAAACAAATCTAATGTGTGTTATTGTAAGCCTATGTGTGTTAGGGTTTCTTTGGAAAGTGATATAAATAGGATTGTTATGTGTCTAAAAGATGTAAACAACTCTCGTTCATCCATTTTATGAAATATTAACCACAATCTCTTTGTTTTGGTGACAATCTAAGTTATTTTCCCTCTTTTTATATTTTTGCACAATAAAGCTCTAATGAACTATTTCAAATTATAGCATTTTGACTATTTTCTATTTCAATAATCCTTTGTTGGATTCTCTTACGGTTCATACACCAAAACTATTACATTGTGAGAAACTTTAGATGGCATGGGGTACATGGGATGCTCAAGATGAGACATGTGGGTTATGTCGGATGCCATTTGATGCTTCTTGTCCTGACTGCAAACTCCCTGAGGATGATTGCCCTCTAAGTAAACTCCTCGGGGATTATTGCCTGTTAGATTAGATATATGAGAATCTTATATTTGTATATATCTAATATCTTATGAACAGATTTATGCTTATCTCATGTAACCCTATATATATATGTTCAATACATAACTTTCCATTCACGGAGATTCATACAATTACATGGTATCAGAGCTATGGCCATTGCCCTATGTGTCGTAGAAGATGGAAATATAAAGAGTAACTAGAGTGGGAAGAGAGAGATTTTATATTGCGCCTTGATTAGACATCTAGCTTTGTATCCACTTTATAGAGATGTAATAAATCATTAATCAGAGTTAAGTTCGACCTTTGTATGAATATTAATGGAAGCAACTACAAATAGCAACAAAAATGTAATAGAGATTTTGGTTCATGACATGTGGCTAAAGAAAAGAAAGATAATTTGTTTCATGGATATATTGTTCTTTTTAATATTTAGCACCCAATTTCAATTTTTTTCGTTTTAACATCCGACTAATTTTGAGAATATACATGCTCCTTTTAAGAAAAATTAGTGAATCTATAACAGTAAAAAATTAGAAATTAATAAAGCTTAACCTCTATAAATTAATAATATCGAAATTATGATATTTCAATATTTATACAGTTATTAATTTATTAATTAAATGATCTTAAACACTTATTAGGGATCAAAGATTTTAATCTATCGAGTATTAATTTATATAATTATTACTACACCCAAATAACCAAGTGCCGCATGCTTAGAGTTTACATACTGTAAAAATAAAATCTTGAGTTGTACCAAATTTATATAATTAGTTCTTAATTTAACGTAGCCATTTGAGTTTCGGCCCAAGTGGTCAGAGGAAAGGTGTGATAGTTAACTTTACCAAATTATTATTTTTGGATATTATGAGGTGTTTTGGGCCTTAATCACTTGGCTAATCTCTTTAGGGTGAGTGTAGGATCGATTAGCCCACTCACCGAGTTTTTTAATGAGTACTTAAATCACGCTCCTCTCCCTTACCTCTGCCATATCTTTTAGAGAGGGAAAGCTTCTTTTTATGACATTGATCAGATTGTAAAATAGATTTCTTTGTTTTGTCTCTTCCAAATCATATCTTAGATCTATAGCTTAGGTTTAGTGACTTGTTGTTGTTCATCTCTGTATTTGTTTCGGACAATAAAATTCCAACTAAGATCGGATCTGTTTTGTTCTCTTCTTTCTACATACATAAACTCAAATCGCCGCAGCTATTGGTTAGATCCTCTTTGTTCACCGTCAGCTCAACTCTTCTTATATATATACGAGAGTAATATCTCCACATGTTTATCCATGGATATAGGCCTATTACGGCCAAAGGCGAAGCTTCCTACTATAGGAGCAGATTGAGATTATGAAGATTTGTTTTTTCTCGATCTACTTCAAGATGGATTCGATGGGGTTCTCTCGACTTTAGCAACGGGCAGCGCTGTAGAAGAGGAGCGGTGGTGGATCTGAAGTCTGGCGGCGGAGCTGCGCTGATCGTGGATTTGGCTAGCTACGTTTGTGTCATCTCATCTCCTTCTCGCGTGTGGACACGTATACCGCACGTAACACTTTTTTAATCTCGTCCTTATCTTTAAATTTTAGTAGGATAAATAGACTTCAATTTAAATTGAAGTTGTAAACGCTGGTGGTTTGGGCTTTTTTCATCATCTATATAACTCAATGGGCTTTTCATTTTTATGAAAATGATCTTGTGGACAAAAAAAATGAAAAAATAAAAATAATGAGACCATAAATCATAGCACTATTTGCAACTAAACCTAATTAAATTTACTAATAATTTTATAACAAAATACAAACAAAAATTTATCAAATTATTACCCTCGATTTTTTAACATAATTTAAAATAACACGAGATGATTAATATTTGCACAAGCAAACAAACATGTAATGAAAACCCAGAAAAACTAAATCTTCACAATATGCAGGAGCAGGCTATATAAAAGACTAATGATATATTTGTTTTGACATTAAGAAAACAGTTAGATTTTATGCTGAATATTATCACATACACATATATACTGTAATCAATGCTGTGATGGTGTGTAGATGTATTTTTTGCAAGTTTTTTCTTATCAAAAGATATTTTTTTCCTAAAACAGTATTTAGGTGATTTACACAGCTCTCTAGTATTATCTTATATAGTTATACATTTTTGTTATAATGGAAAGACTAAAAACTACCCACACTTTTTTTCTTTCTACATTTTTCTTCACAAAATAAAGTCATGGAAAGTCATGAAAATTAGGAACCAATAACACCCCCTTAGAGTCTAACTGGTGCAAAATTTGGAAGAACAAATTTTCTACCTAATTTTTTTGAGCCCAAAAGAATGGGAACAATGTTTAAAAAATTGACCTAGGCACTGATCGATATAGGCTCAAGGCTTCTATCGAAAGCCTAACTAGCGCCTAACGATTTTTTTAACATTGAATAAGAGTAGTTCTTTTTTTTTTGTTATCAAATAATTTTTTTCGAAAAGAATAAGAGATTATTGTTGCTTTTGCCATTTTTCATAGAATTTTTTTGAAATTGTAATTTTTACTAAAATCTTATGGATATGCCATTTTCTAACACTAAAAAAAGTATGTATTTCCGATTTTTTTGGTAAAAATACGTAGTTTATACAAAATATTAAATCCTAAGAACAAGCACAACCGACTAAACCAAAACATAACGAATAAAACACATGTTAAATCATATTTTCGTAGTGTGAAAAAGGCAAAATCTACAAACTATTCAGAAAAGGACAAAATCCACAGATACCATCCCAAAAAATGGCAAATCGATAATTGATTCAAAGAATAATAGTTCTTACTTTAAATTGCTGGGGAAAACAATTATTCTCTATGTATGGGTCCTAAAAGAATTCAATTGAAAATTTCCGTCTAAATATTGTACCAGTCACATCTTAAATTTTCGAAATAAAATTCTACAATTAAAGTTTCCCACACTACGGTGAGCAAATACATTACTTAATAATCTTTTTTTGGGGGCAAAACATTACTTAATAATCAAAATACATAATTAAGTTAAAAAGAGATCCTTTAACCATTATTAATAAACAACATTAGTTTTTGTCTTTCGAAATGAAGAAAACACAAATACAAACAATTGAACACTTAGACTAGTTCTTCTCCCTCTTTTGTGATTAGAGATTATTGTTGATGTAAGGATCATAGACACCGGTGGTGGAAGGCATGTAACTGGTGGAAGCATGATCAACGGCTGGTAGTTGATTGGATGGTAGTTGATGGTAGTTGTAGCAGTTTCCGTCCACGAAAGGAATGCTTTCACGCCCTCCAACATGATTCATATGTTGTTCCACCATCGGATTCATGAATGATTGTTGTTGATTCAGATACTGATTCGAATTCAGATTCAAATTCAGATTCAAATTTATGTTGTAGAATTCTCGTTGAATCTGATTAAACAGATTATTAGGAGCCTGGTATTGAACCTGATTCATATTCTGATTTTGAAAAAAATCACAAACGTTAGTAGGAACAAGGTGTTGAAACGGTTCATGCAGATTTTGACTCATATTCATATTTTCATATGGAATATGATCAAAAAATCTACTGGAAGCAGTTACCGCAGTTGCGTCCGCATCAAGAAAAGGAGTCATATCGCCCGTAAGAACATGAGGATTGGTAGCATTAAGAGTATCTACAACCCCAGTTGTAGCATGAATAGGAGAGTCGGAAAATGACTCATCACCAATTTCGTCAACACCAATTCTAGTAGGAAAAGGAGAGACGGAAGACAACAACGACTCACCATTTTCTTTAATGGACTCGATCCTTCCGTTAAGCTGATCGAGATATAGATTTATACAAGATTGCAAATCTTGAAGGTCTTTTGCATCATAATGATACTGGGACATTTTGCCTTCAACACAATCAAACATAAATCGTCTAACCTGTAACTCTCGGTTCTCAGCAGCCAGGTTCTTTAGTTGCTCTTTTGCTTTGGTAATCCTCTCCATAAGGTAAGTCTCTTGATCCATCATCTTCTTGGTTCGGGCTGTCGGCGGCATCTCCAGAAACCTTGAAGCCACCTTTTTAGCACCTTCCCTTGACGGCCATGACTCTGGAACCGGTATGAATGGACTGTAGATGAGAGCACAAGCTTGGACACCACACAGAGTTGACAACTCGTGGAGTTTCTTAAAAATCCCGTCTTTCCTCTTTATGAAGGATGTTTTCCTTGATCTTTCATTAGCTATCAAAGATAGCTTCACCTTCTTCATCCCCATCAATTTGTTTTTTTTTTTTGTTTTGTGTGGTTTGTTTAATTTGTTTGCTCAAAGGATGTTTATATAGCAAAGAAAGGTGATTCTATAGACACTAGGATTCTTATCACTTTGGTGGACTAATTAATTCTAAATAACATCCAGGAAATCTCTTATCAATTAATTGACCAGGTAATTCATTATTATCTATATAAAAATATTTTTTCTTATCCAAAGTTTGGTACGTCTGATCCTAAATAATATCTGATGACAAAAAAAAGAAAAAAATCTATCCATGTAATACGAGGGGGCATGTAATATAATATTTTGTATTTCTAAGTTTTGTTTTTATTTTGGCGAATTAATTTCTCTTACTCTCATTGTTTCTTTTTACTAAGAATAATTTCTAGCTTACTTTGTTCTTAAAATATGAAGTTTTGCAATAGTTTTAAGTGATTGTACTTTTAAAATACAGTAATATATTGTCAATGTATATAGAATTGTGGTAAGCTAGAAATTACTCTAAAGTTTGTTATCTAAAGTAAATTTCAGAAAGTTTGTTATCTACAGTAATTTAAAGATGTACTCTGAATCATACAAATAAATTTTTAGAATGGGCAAACAACTTGGAAAATATGCAAAGTACATCTCACAGAAACGCCAAAAACTTTGAATAATTGGTATGAATGCCCTTTCAACACAATCCCTTTTCAGTATTGCCCTTTCTTATTTGTTATTTTCATTTATACCCTTTTTTAATTTTTAATGACTATTTACCCCTATTTAAAATATGTTTTAGGTAAAAAAATGAAATATTGATTTTTCCCGCCTATAATATTCTGAAAAAAATTTTCCGCCAAAAAATTTCAAAAAAACATTTTCTGCCATAATATTTGTTTTAAAAAAGATTTTTCCCGCAAAAAACAAATTTCGCAGGAAATAGATTTACAATGGATTTTAATAGATTTTTAAAATGTGTAAAAGGGTTTTAAAATATTTATAAGGGATTTTAAGAGATTTTTATAAAGTGTAAAAGGTTTTAAAAAGATTTACAAAGGATTTTAAAAGATTTTTATAGGGTTTTAAAAGATTTACAAGTGATTTTAAAAGATTTGAAAAGGGTTTTAAAAGATTTACATGTGTTTTTAAAGATTAACAAAGATTTTTAAAATAATTTTCTAGAACTTTAAAATGGTTCAAAAATTATTAAAGGGTTTACATGAGATTTTAAAAGATTTTTAATGGTTTACAAGGGTTTTTAAAACATTTTGTAAGGGGTTCATAAGAGTTTAAAATGGTTCAAAAATTATTAAGGGTTTTTAAAAGATTTTTATATGGTTTTTAAATAGTTTTCAAGGGTTTTAAAGGATTTAACAAGGATTTTTACAACATTTACAAATGTTTTTAAAATCCTTGTAAATCTTTTAAACACTCTTGTAAATCTTTTAAAATTATTGTAAAAGGTTTTAAAATGTAAAACAAAAGGTTTTAAAACGGGTTTTTAAAGTATTTACATATATATTTAAAATTTTTATAAAGATTTTAATAGGTTTTAAAATGATTTACAAGGGTTTTTAACAAATTTACAAAGCTTTTAAAAACCTTTACAAAGATTTTTAAATGCATGTTTTTAGCTGGAAAAACATTTGTTACAGAGAAAAAAAAATGGCGGGAAAAAAATTTGGCGGAAAAAAAAATATTTTGGTAGAATTTTTTTTTGTCAGGGAAAAAATAAATTCGGCGGGAAAATTTCAGTTCATAAATTACATGTTTCTCATTAGATGTGGGTAATTTGTTTGTTTTGCTCAAGAGAAAGAGTATTTTTAAAAATGGACTACATATAAGGGTAAAATCAAGAGTTTAATACATTAATATGACTACATGTATTTATTTATTAATAATGACATATAAAAAATTATTTATGAAAATTATTTTTATTTAGAAAATATATGCATAATTTGGGTAAAATCAAGAGTTTAATACATAAATATGATTTTTGTCTTTTTTTTTATTTGTAAAATTATAATTTATAAAATCATGTGGATATTATATCTTTTGGGGCATTGACCCGATATTATATATTTTTCATTGCACTTTTAGAAATAAATTTTACCAGCTAATAATGAAGAGTAATTTAGCTGGCATTACCCTATTTTTGATCTTATTAATATCCCTAAAATAAATAGCTTTATGTAGACATGAGAGAATTGGTAAGAAAATATGATCCAATCATAGCTTTGGAACCCACATTTCAGAATTTTGGAATGCTTTTATTAATTATCAAGATAAAAGCATACAATTTCAATAATATAATATCTTAGATTGTAGAAAAGTTTTGGTAGAGGTTTGTTATCCGCTTGAAAAGAGATTTGTGTAAATGTCAAATTGAAAACTATTTGAAAGAACGAATTCTGTTTTTTAAGAGTTGCGATTTTTGCGAACCCAAGTTTAGATGTATTAAATAAATAATTTAGAAGTACATATATGAATTTTTGGTGTTTTCTTAACTTATTAACAAACAATTATTTGTTCTAAAATAATTAAGATTGTGAATAGTGACCTAGAAGACTATTATATTATAAGAAATATAATTAAAATTCTTTACTTTAATATGATGATTATTAGGCTATTATGACTTTATAAGCAACGTTATAGAGTTGATAAAATGAGAATGAAGACATGGTCTATGTTTTTAACTTCGAGCGTTATGATTAGGGGTGTCAAAATGGGTCAGAATTCATGGGTCAACTCAACTCAACTCAACCCATGATTCCTAATTAGTTGAAATTTTTGACTCAAATGAGTTGATGGGTCAAATGAGTTATTGGGTCAATTGGTTTGATGAGTAAAATGAGTTGGGTTGTAATGGTTAATGGTTTCAATGGTTTACCCAATTAACCCATCAAATTTTGTAAAATTGAATTAAACCAAATAAAATCTCTAAACCAATATCAATTTAAGTTTAACCAACACATCTAAACCAATTTAAGAAAATCAATATTTTTCCAAATTTCTTAAATATACAAGAGATGAAATTGAGAAGACGTAAACTCGTAATTTATCCACCAAAAAACAGAAATCCGTAATTTTCCCGACAAAAACGTAAATCCGTGATTTTCCCGCCAAAAACGTAAACCCGTGATTTTCCCACCAAAAACATAAACCCGTGATTTTCCCACCAAAAACGTAAACCTGTGATTTTCCCGCCAAAAATGAAAACCCGTGATTTTCCCGTCAAAAACGTAAAACCCGTAATTTTCTCGCCAAAAACGTAAACCCGTAATTTTCCCGCCAAAAACGTAAACTCGTAATTTTCCCGCCAAAAACGTAAACCTGTAATTTTCTGCCAAAAAACGTAAACCCGTGATTTTCCCGCCAAAAACGTAAACCCGTGATTTTCCCGCAGAAACGTAATCCCATAATTTTCTCGCCAAAAAAACGTAAACCCGTGATTTTCCCGCCAAAAACGTTAACCTGTAATTTTCCCGTCAAAAATGTAAACCTTTAAAAAATAGAATCCGTAAATATCCTAAGTTTGATGATAATGAATTAATAATTATTAAAAATGATAATTATTTAATAGTGTTTTATAATAATAATTAATTAAATTATTACTTAAATGGATTAACCCATTTTGTTAAATGGGTTGAGTCAACCCATAACTCATTTAACCCTAAACTCATTTGATTATGAGTTGGGTTGAGTTTGATTACCCATTTTGACACCCCTAGTTATGATGTTTGTATTAATTGAGTTATTATAGATATATTATACAATGTACTATTATGTGTTTGATTTTTTTGTTAAAACAATATTTTTAATATATGGTTTAAAGTATGGTGTTTTATATTTTGATCTTTTTTTTTTTTTTGATCTTTCCAACAAATATACACTTTCTAGAAAAATCAGAAAAATCGCCTCGGCAAACTCATTAATTTCTAATTCCATGCAACCTAGTTTTAAGTCATTTTTTTTATCTTGACGTGCTCGTTAGATTTCTTTCTTTTGTGTTAAATTACTATTGTTTTATTACAAGATTAATGTAAGCTTTTTGTCACATGATAAAGTAATTTTATGTAACATAGCAAACTAATCGGATCATTTGAAAAGCCAATTGGGCCTATGTAAAGCTAATTGTTGGGCTCTATTTACCTGTTAAAGCTTGTTGTGATTAGCATAGGCTAGGTTTTAGATATACAAAATATCTAGCCTTTTAGAGCATCTATTGGAATTTAAATATGAAAATGGATCTAATGTTTAGTCAAAAATAAATCAATAGAGTAATAAAGGGACCAACTTATGTTATTTTGCACCTAAAAATTTGTTATAAGATCAAAAATTTGTATGAAGAAATTTTTTGAGAGGGCCGTTCAACCTATTTAAAATGCATTATGTAAATATTGATTTTAAAACATATATGACGTGTTAAAATTTTTATGTCACAAAGAGTCAAAGAGATCCAAACTATACACACATATATGTAAAGAAAATAGGGTATTTCTTCTCATCCCGGCTACATTCGGATTCTATACGTGGACTCGATAAAAGACTGCATAATTAACTTGTCCATATAGCTACATGAGCCAAATAAAATCTTCAAAATATAGTTACAAACTAAATTTTCTTGAAATGGAAACGACTTGCAAATTATGTTTCTCTTTCGTGTGCAACCATTGGTCGAATGCTTTTCCACTCTTAAACACAAGTTATACAGTATGTGGTTGGCAGAGAAACACAAGAAAGTAAATTATTATATGTATGAATTCATTAAAGTTAATAAACTGAAATTGAAAACAAAGCATCAAATAATAAACTAACACGTGTCGCATATGCATCATACTGGAAGATAATTAAAGGAAAGAAAAAGAAAGATTAGATTGGAGAAAGGAGAGTGTGATCCCTATAATTGAGACATAGACTTGCATAAAAAAAAAGGAGTGACTGATAGAAAGGTTTATGAAATGGAAGATGCAAAAAAAAAAGTACTTATTAGTGAAGAGTGTGGCTAATCAAAGATTGACTATTAATTTTCCTATTTCCCTCCACTTAATTAATTACCAAACACATCATGTAATTGTTCTTCTAATGGCTCATGTTTTTCAACCAGACATAATACCTTTTCATAATTGCCCTAAATCAAATCTTTAACACCTTTACAGTTTTTTTCTTTCTGAAGGGAAATTAGTTTTCCAGGGAATACCGACGGCAACAATTAGTCAATCAAGTAATTAAACCAAATTGTCGAAGCTTGGTAACCTAGTGGTACCTTCCACCGTTGTGAATTTTACTATATTCAATTTTGTGGGAATTCACAAAAAAAAAAAAAAAAAAAATTGTTGAACTAGGAAAAAACAGTAATAGATAAAGCCCTTAGGTTTTGACAAAAAAAAAAGATAAATCCCTTAGGAAGATGAATGCATACCTAACATATCCAAACTACTATTAACGAACACTTTTAATTATATTGTAATTTGACTTCTACTAAAAAAGCAGTCATATGAGTTCCATGATTCTAAGAATATGGATACAAATATGAACTCGATTAAAAATTAAACATTAAAAGAAAAAGATATTGGAATTGAGTTAAGGTCCTACTTATATGTAATTATGCATGAGTAGGATCATGGGTCGTACTTTTCAACTAGACAAAATCCCTTTTTATTATTACTTCTTTTTATCTTTTGAAAATCCATGTCACCTCCTTAACTATCTTTCAAACTTTTCTTCATTTTAATTGTTGCCGTTAAAACTCAAAACTACTATTTAAACTTTCTAATCATTGCTTTTGCTTTGCTTAGAACTAAAGTATGATATATACCATCACATAGACATAAAATCTCCATGAATAAGATGCTAGCTTGAAAGAAAATTAACTCTTATAATTATAGTGCTAAAATAATAATGAGTATTTACAGCTAATAACAAATTTATCACAACAATTTTAGAAAACGGCTTATACCACAACAAATATATTTCTATCTTTTGGAAACGTTTAGATGGTTTTACTCTTTATTTAATTGCTAGGATTGGTGAATATTTCGCATCAAATATATTTTATATGTGAATCTAAATTATTAAATTAATCTTGTGAGACTGAGGTTTAAGATTTTTGATTTTAGGGCATAGTTTTTGATAAGACGTCATGCCATAAATTAGACAAAAACATACAAACATAATAAAAAAAAGTCTTGCAGATAAGAATTTCGCTTCTCCGTCATTGTAAATCTGAAGTCATTATTGTTGTATCACCAAATAATACTTAACTCTAAATCATTTTTAAGGATTCCGTTAACGTGGACCCAATTGTCCAAAAGTTACGAGAATTGTTAAACTCTAAAGTAAAAGGCAAACACCTTTTCTTGTAAATAAAATCTATGGAATGCTTACAGGGATATTATAATTACTAATTATTATGTGTTCTCCGCGATTAAAAAGCGATTATCACTAATCGTGTTTAATTGTAATTTTGATTTCGGCGAGGATCGGACCTCATGTAAAATCAGTAAAAGTAATGACGACACTGACTTCTGTTAATCTCTCTCCGTCGGCGAATGCTTCCATCTTTGTCTTGACGACGTGGCATAACTTCAGCTTTATAAATGACTAAATAGTTGTTTGTTGTACGATCGAAACTTCAAAGATTTGGAAGCTTAGAAAAACACGTGCTTATTGTTTTGTCCTAAGCATGATTTAACCAAAGATAGTGCTTCTTATATAACTCAATTACATGGACCATTTTGCTACATTACATGTGAATTATAGCTTTATTGATTCGCCGGTAATGTAATATCTAGTACCTTCACACTTTTGATATGACATTATAATTAGGCATGACCACGGTTACGGTTATTACTGTTACGGTTACGGTTTATTAACCATCGGTTACGATTATAACATGTATTTTCGGATGATGATTATTTGGCTCATTCTATCTCTAACCGAGTTTCATGGACTAAGTATTTAAACACAAAGTGTGAAGATAGCATGATCTCCTATTGTTTGCTGGTTGTTGGATTAAAGGTTCCTAACTCATAAGCCTACTATATGTTTTTTTAGTTTTCAGACCAACTCGTGGAGTTTAAACGGCTTCGTTGATTATGTGAATATTTTAATTTTGTGGGAAATATGTGAATGTTATTCTTTAACAATTAATTCTTGAATCAGACCTGAATTAATAAAAACTTCGAAAAATGGACAAAATTGTTAAAATGAGTTAATGACTATTTCGGATTGCTAATTATTAGATTAAAGAAATATTGGATGATAAATAATATGATCAAATTTAACAAATAGTTATAATTCATTCCCAAAAATAAATTGTTTCTTACATTTTTAATTTATAAAGCTCATAATGACAAACACAATATACTTCGTAACATATGTATAAGATATATATTAGTTTAAAATATTTTCCTACGTAAAACAAAAAGGTTTCAGTACAGAAACAACAGACGAATGATGTAGATTAATAATTATACTCAGAAAATGAAACAATCATATATAAACAAACGAAAAAACTGAGAGTATTCATGAAAAAAAAAATACGAGGAAACAAAAGCCTGGTGCTACACAGTACACACACATCGTGGGATTGAACATGAGAGTGATGTTTCAACATTCTCTTTCTTCACTACTTTCGTATAGTATTGCTTCTCTAAGCAAGCTTTTTTTGTACTTAGAACAAGGAAATTTATAATTTCTTGTGACCAAATCATGAAAATTCTGTTTTTGTCCCACTTTTGCAATCATCATTCTACTACAAAATGATGCTCTCTTACTTTAGTTTCGCCCTCTTTTATTCGTCCTCATTTTTCCCTTTCATTGACGTCGTTTGTTTGTTTTTTACTAACTATTTTTATGAGTTTTCGAAAACAAGTAACTAATTCATTGACATGCATGTTATTTTTGAATGTTATTTACTTTAATAGTAGTACATTATTAACAATTAAATTAAGAAATAAGGTACAAGTCAACATGCATTGTTAAGTAAATTATTTTCTCCCTCTCTCACTTTTAACCTTAAAACTGCAACAATGATTTAAACAAAGAACATAAACTTTAGGACAAACAATCATAGGTTTAAAATACATGAAATATCATTGATCGATGAACTTTCTTAAAATCTTTAAGGACGCTCTAACCCTCGGAAAGAAAGGGAGTTTACCACCCTTTCCCAACCTCCACGTCCACTTATCCAATCTGGTTGATCAGCGTGTATCCAAACATTAGATCATACGGAACAACTCAACACTATCTAGTAATATATTTTTTCTAAAGTTTATGATCAATTATAACCCAAAGAGTTACGGATACAAATCCTAGTATTTTGATACATTATTGTCAATGATAATTTGCATATAAATGCATTGCATTGAGTCTACAACGTAACTACTTTTTCCTCCTAACAAAATGCATGATTAATTTACAGCTCATTTCTAGTAATGGCACCAATTTGAACGATATTAGCCAAACCATTGGACCAAATTGATGGCCAAGCATTTGATCTACTTTTGTCTTTTTCTTGGTTTTTATAGCTATTGATCTTTCACCACTTCGTTCATTTCGAAAAATAGTCCTCTCAACAGGACCTTGGAAGAGGCAAGTCCTACTCTCATGAACATGGCTTCTCGAAGATAAAACCAAAGTCAATGTCAACCTCTCTCCAACTTGAAAATTTTAAATGCTCAATCATTTGAAAGGCGGCGAATTCTTTTGTATTTCCCATTACAAACTATACAAAAACATCACCGTGACTATATAATTTTCTATGCACATAAAAACATTTAACTTATGCCAATATATACTTTTTAGTTTTTACAACCAATTTTAGTCCACTTTCGACTACGCAAAGATGATTTTATAAAACTTGAAAATGACAGAATTAAGAGGTTGGCATCGGCTAATTGATTGCATGTTATAAAAATATAACTGGATGACTTTCTCATTACAGTTTTTTTTATCGACGGCTAATTCGATTTTATCCACTGCATTTAGTTTCTTATAAGTTCTTTACTGCATATATATATACGTAATATATGTATATTATAATTTTTCTTTCTTCCTCTACTCGTCCTAATAATTTTGATGAAATGGTTTTGTATTTAAAAAATATACTAATTATATTTTCAGGATACAACGACATTTGGGTAGTGTAAATGCAAAATACCAAAACAAATATATACTATATGTTATACAAAAATTGTTTAAACATGTAAAAAATGATATGCATAAGACAAAATCCCATTTTAATTGAAAATATAATATATCATTCGTGACGCAGCTGACGCTATTATTAAAATTGAGGTGATGATCTATGAGATTTTTTCCTCTTACAACAAATATGTCAAAGGAGACAAGCCAGTTGTATATACAAGGGATTGAGTGTTTTTTCCGTTGTAATGATATTCTTCAATTATGCTATTGTTTGTATGATTTCTTAAGACTCGACTTAAGCTAGTAGCTTTATATAAATAAAATAGCTTTGTTGTAAACTAATCATCATGAAATTTCAAATAACAAAAAAAAACTAATCATCATGATTGTATTTTTAAAAAGGAAACTCTCTTTCCTATAATACGATAATAATGAGAACGCATCTCCTATCATAATATACGTTTCTAAACACTTATTGTTGTTCTCGTGTAGAAGCATGCTCGAAATTAATCAAAATTATCTTTGTTTTTGTTTTGTTTCACGTTAGACTAGCCTCATCGATGTAAGATTAATGAAAGATTACCCGTTACAAGTCGGTAACTAGTAACATTAGTGTGTATATAAATAAGAATATTAGTGGTTACGCGACCAAATTATTGCATAGTGGAAACATTTAAGGCTATTTTTCCACCATTACTTTGCGTACTTGAATTGAAGAACTCTTTACATTCTCAGCACATCAAGGTGTCTCCTTTGAGATCAAAAAAGTAGGAAAAATAAAACGAAAAAGTACTATAAATATTAATTTCGTTTACGAACAAAAAAGTATTAAAATTCCGTAGACATTTTTGGGGGGACAATAATTTTAGACTCGTACAATGCTTTCATGGAAATGAGTTTGTTGTTGACCGATGGCTTCCCTTTATTTTTCTTTCCACTTTTTTATTACTAATTAGGAAACTAGTAATATTTATACTCGATGTATAATTCACTAATCATATACTTTCCAAAACGTAGCAAATAATTCGACTAGAATATATTGTCCGTGAATTAAGTTTCCTCTTTTCTTTTTTTATGTTAACCATCATGTTTCTGTTATTTGTTGATTTTAATAACCATACTATTTTATACTTTTTTAAAAATAATTGAAAATAAATTCAGATTACAAGTCTACGATAATGATTCTTCTTCTTTTTCATTGTAGATAAATTTCTTAAAAGTTGACTACTTTTCTGTCAGTATATGTCACATTTTTCTATCTATCGTTCGAGAAAAAAAAAAGAAAAAAAAAAGTTTACAAGTGTTACCTCTAAAGTCTTAACCACCATTTCTTTCTATTTTGTAAAGGAATCAAATAGTTATTTACTATGTTTGAGTTCATCTCTTGAGTTTTCTGAATAAGGTGGTCCCATAAAAGGTATCAATTAATTCACCCAACGATTATAAAACAAAAGTGTTTACACCAGAATATCGCCAATCATAGTTTCTCTCATTTTATAATAATTTTCTCCATCTTCTTCCTTCCTCTTCAAGCTTATAGAACCTCCAAGAACCATAAAACTCTCTCTGCAACAATCTATACTTTCTTCATTACTTTTATAAAAAATGGGAAGACATTCTTGTTGTTTTAAGCAGAAGCTAAGAAAAGGCCTTTGGTCTCCTGAAGAAGATGAGAAACTTCTCAATTACATCACTAGACATGGTCATGGCTGTTGGAGTTCTGTCCCTAAACTCGCAGGTTTGGTCTCTATGTGCTCTTATATTATATATAGCTTAAAGAGGTTTATATAGCATCGTTTATAATGTTTTTATATGCGTTGGTGGATATATATGATCAAATAGGTTTGCAAAGATGTGGAAAGAGTTGTAGACTTAGGTGGATAAATTATTTGAGACCAGATTTAAAGAGAGGAGCTTTCTCTCAAGACGAAGAAAGCTTGATCATTGAGCTCCATGCTGCATTAGGCAACAGGTTCATTAATTTGCAACACATTTATATAGTTTTGAATTTATAATGTATATTGTGTATATATATATATATGTTAAAAAAAAAATCTTTGGTTCATATTGAATATGTAGATGGTCTCAAATCGCAACGCGGTTACCGGGAAGAACAGACAACGAGATCAAAAACTTTTGGAACTCATGTCTTAAGAAGAAGCTGAGAAGAAAAGGCATTGACCCAACAACACATAAACCCTTAATAACAAACGAGCTTCAATCTCTTAACGTCATAGATCAGAAACTGACGTCATCAGAAGTAGTAAAGTCAACGGGTTCGATAAACAACCTACATGATCAGTCAATGGTCGTCTCATCGCAACAAGGTCCATGGTGGTTCCCGGCGAATACAACTACGACTAATCAAAACTCTGCGTTTTGCTTTAGTTCAAGTAATACTACAACGGTTTCAGACCAGATCGTATCTTTAATCTCTTCAATGTCTACGTCATCATCTCCGACACCAATGACTTCAAACTTCAGTCCTGCTCCAAACAACTGGGAACAACTCAACTACTGCAACACAGTACCAAGTCAGAGCAACAGTATCTACAGTGCCTTCTTTGGTAATCAATACACAGAAGCTAGCCAAACCATGAACAATAATAATCCACTAGTAGATCAACATCATCATCATCAAGACATGAAGTCATGGGCATCAGAGATTCTTCATTACACAGAACACAACCAAAGCTCAGAAACTGTTATAGAAGCAGAAGTGAAGCCAGACATTGCCAACTACTACTGGAGATCAGCATCATCATCGTCGTCACCAAACCAAGAAGCTGCAACATTACTACACGATGCTAACGTGGAAGTGTACGGTAAAAATCTACAAAAGCTTAATAACATGGTGTTTGATCAGAGCCTTTAGATTATTAACATGTGTTATAGAGAGTTTCATTTTCTATTCATATTCATAGACCTGAGTTTATTGATTGATCCATACATTTGTTATGCTTGTGTGTAAAGTATGTATATGGTTTTTGATTTATGTAAATTTTCTGCTCGAGTGAATTTTTTTGGTGCTAAGATGTAGTTCTTTATTCCATTTCCTTACTTATGACTTTGACCTGAATTGAGTTTCATACATTTATATTTTTACTTACATCTATATTTAGTTTTACTTAGGAAAAGTTATATCACTGATCATAATATTAAAAACAAGAAGATAAAGTAAAGTAAAACATGTCTCGGTCGTGGTGGATGGTCTTTTTGTTTTAAGGAGAGGTTAATAGATCTTAAGTTGGAGTGGAGACTTCTTCGGAAAAGTGATTCCGGACAAAGAGAGATGCATGCGTGAACAATTAACCGAAAGACCCATAATCTTTTTTGTATTAAAAACAAATGCAGTGGGTCTCAAATATAATATTCCATGATACTATTTTTTTTTCTTTTGAATTACAAGTATACAGGCCGTGTTAGTATATCAAAAGGATATGAATATTTTAAAAATTAGAAATTATATAAAAGAAATTATATTCACTAGTTTAGATTATGAATTTTGTTCAAACCATGAAATTTATAGATCTTAAAAAACTATTAAGTTATAAAGTTTATATTAAATATGCATGGAAGATCATGTTTTTATGATTATTTTCAGAGAAATTAAACCTATGTCTTCCGAAATGTAAGTTAACAACATGCTATCATTTCCCCCCTGATATTCTCTAGATTCAACCAGTTGAGCTATTGACACCGATATAGTATGTGAAAATATTGCGAACCGTTTCAATCATTAGTTTTAGAAGTCATATTTCTGTTTATAAATCATTTTAGATACAATTTACCCAACTATATTTAATAATTGAAAAGTATAAAAAAATTAATTATTGAAAAGTATAAAATAAATTTAAGTATCCTTATAATCTTAATATTACTAATCTAGTACTCTTCATAAAGTAATATCCCAATAAATAAGTACATTATGGTTGAAATTAGTTTTGGTATTAATATTGTTCATACTTGTGTTGCGGTCAGGGATATCTTCTATCAACCAAATAATTTACAAAGAAAAAAATATATCAACTAAATAGATAAATTTACAAAAAGGACAATTCATCTTAGAATGGAAGTCCATCGCTGTCCCCTTTGATACTCATTGTTTTTACATCCCAGACATCGATCTCCCACAGTTTTGAAAATGACAGGTGAATATTGAAAGATGTAATATCAAAATGAGAAGTGAGCATGTGGAAAGACCAATATATTCGTGAGTTGAAGTTTTGGTGCATGACTAATTTTAGATGTGCTAGTTTCTAGAATTTTTAGCTTATTAATTCAAAAGATCAAAGGTATTTAAATGGTTTCTTTAGTAGTTATAATTGATTGAAAAAAAAAAATATTTTTGTTTGATAGTTTTCATTCGTTTTATCTTTACAGCAATAGTTGCCATTCCTTAATTTATCAAATATTAGTGATATATTACAAATATGATCAACTCTTACAACAAAGAGTTTTAGAGGAGTCATGACTATAAGCACCCTTTTTTTTTTTGAATGCATTTATTTATTGGTGATAGATATGAAGTGAAAGTATATTTATCTTGATCATCAAGTAAGCAAATATGAATCAACAAAAACAAAAGTAAGCAAATATGTAAACGTATGGAAATATCAGATTATAGGTTTTTTACAATTTTTATAATCACTCTGATTGGTTGTACTAATGGTGACAATTTATATAAGTGTCGTTCAATCCATTATTTCAATGTATAACGTATATAATCGTTTTTTCCGGATGTTCAATCTTCAGCATGGCGGAGCCTCCAAAAACTATTTCTTTTTGTCACAGGCCTCCAAAAACTATACACCTTTCATTTATAAGAAATGTGCTTATCTTTAGGATTGAATCCAAAATCTAGTGCAAACACACTAAATTAAATACGTTTTCACCTATCTTAAAACTAATTCAGAAGAAACTTAGAAAGAAAAAAAAGAACACTGACCACACTAGTAATGAAATAACACACTTGATTATTGGTTGGATCTTATAGAGTAAGTCGTTAACAAAACATTATGTTAGGATTAATTTTACTAACCAGAGAAAATTCTATTCAATGTTTACTTGTTCCACTTTTATTGATCTTGGTTTGATAGATAATTTACGTCTCCCAAAACTGTATCGTTAAAAAAATACTATTTAAGAGCTGTAAAAGATTATTGGATCATTTAGTGATGATAGTCTTATAGTTGATCGTCTTATTTTGTATAGATCATTGATCTTTCTGATGCACTCTTTTTCTTAGCATAAACAATATTTACAAGTCCACAAAATTATTCTTAAATTTTGATTTATGATCTTCGTCTGCCAAAACAAGAAATAAGTCATGCGTGTAGAAGAAGGGACCCTTGATCTTGTAAGGTGGTGAACGACGAAATTCGAAGGTGGTGTAGTCTTCTGACAATATCCCAATATGTTTCACACGAGTGCAGCTTTTGAGTTGTTTTTTTCCTTTGAGGTGGACCAAAATTAAAGTTCTATGCTTGCAGAAGAAGGGCCCTTGTTGCTGACATCTATAGGGTTGATATAACTTGGAAAAGCCATGCAAGAGATAAGAAAAGCCAGCAAATGTTTTTATTAAAAAAAAAACTCGAACATTTTTACATTTAAGATTTAGTAAGGACAAGCTATGATCCCATGTAGGAATACATATGTTGCTTTAACCCAATTTAACTAGTTTGATTTAGAAGAGAAATGTATACATGGTCATGATCATGGACATATGTGAGTTACCGAGCCTGATGAAAATGATGTGAACAATTATATAGTTTTTTCGTAAGCCAAAACCAAAATGCGAGATAGATACACGATAGTGATTTTGTTGATTTCTTAACATCTTATTCGACTTCTTGTATTTTTACATCAGTTATTTGATACACTCAAGGTTTAAAAACGTAGGTGGCAACTAGGCGCCTGTCTAGACACTCATGAGCAGTGAATCAAATCGATATATCATACACTTTAGTAATTGTAATTCTTCTATCTTCTTCGACATCTTTTATTTTTTACATCGTTCATTAGTACTTTGTAATCAACATGTCAAGTGATCATATGTAAAACGTTATTATTTTTTAAACATTTTACCTTAAAAGAAAGAATTGCGAGACGAAAAAGTAACTTATTGTGTCGGCTATCATTAGATAGACAGACACTGATATGGCTCTCTTGATCTCTTTATGATAAGGGAATACCTATATTTTCGGTCCGACTCTATTCTTCAAATTTATTTATGATGCTATCTTTCAATTATAATCAATTCATTGATGCTTCTTTCAAAATCAATTAAAGTTTGAAAATGATTAGTATGAATGGTGAAAAAACCTATGTAATACTATGTGTGGAGGCTATCTCAATATGTATTAATTGACAAGAAAATACATTTTTGTAAAATGGTTCCAATTCTACGTATGTGATTAATATTTTTCTTACAATAGTTCTCATACGTACCAATCCATGTATTTAAGGGATCGGAGAAACAATACCTGAAAAATAGCAGAAAATTATCGCAATTGCTATCATTAAAATTAAATATTCAAATATAACAAAAAAAATTGATTAGTGACCAAAACGTATATGCTTTTAACAATTTAAGAACTAAATGTTTTTGATAAAGATGAAGTTCAAACGTATTTATGTAAATATTCTTTTAAACGAAAACAGTTTTGGATAAGTAGGTTTTACGAACAAAAATGCAATACCTTTTTAAGAAACTTTCATTTTATAGTTGTCAACTTATAGTCATTTATATCTTTATACATTTATTATGGATAGAGACAAACCGATATTCAAAGCCAAAAAATGGCTATGAAATTTAATATACATACATTGTTGATTGTTGAATGAGAATATAATACAGAGGATTCTCTAGAATTTTCAAAAGCAAACGTTTATGAGTTGATCATTTATATTTTGAAGACTTATAAAAAAGGCATTTTTTATCCTTACACCTCACAATTTGCATGTGAGCCAAAATAATTGAGGCCCTACTTTAATCATGACTTTCATTTCTATATCACAAATCACAAAAAATATCATTATAGCTCCATTGCATTTATTCGACCATTGTTGTTTTAAAATTTCTCAACTTGTATATAAATTTAAAGAGCATGTACATATAAAATATGAATATAAGGATTTCTTTATATATGAGATTTTTCAAAAGGATCGTTGTCGTTTTATATAGCGATAACGATAACGTAAACAAGAAAAACGAGCTTAGTGATAAAGACAACGATGATGGCGGTGGCAAGACAATATTCTAGAGTTGCATTATTTACCACAGTCATGGGGACTTAATATCAAAACTTGAGGCTGTATTAATATTTCATGAAAGTTGTAAAATAACATTTTTTGCAAAAACAAAGACAGCAATATTCGTTAAAATTTTATATCTGAAACTTGATATAGAAATTTTCTTGGTTACAAACTTACAATAGAACAAACAAATTTTATTTACAAAATGAAACTTCTTGAAGTATTTCCAAGAACATGTATTTTTTCTTCATAAAACATGTTAATTAGTTGTTCTCTTATTAATACCAATATAAGCTAAAATATTTGTGTTCAAAACAATCGAGCAATATATATACATAGCATGGTTATCGACATTAGTACTTATTAAAATGGTTATGTTTACGGCCGGTCCAATATCGCTAGAGCTTTAGCCTTTACCCTAAAATCAAAAAGATAATTAACAATACAAAACATGCATACACATTTGCATTTTAAACAAATTATAAAAAAAATGTGCGCCAGTAGTTGCATGGTTATGAACTTATGGGTCTGGGGCTTTTGCACTCTTGTCCCAAGATCTTGGACTGGACCTAGTTGTATAGGTTACATATATTAGATTTTCAAAATTTTAAAAGAAGAGCTGAACTCTTCGTAGCTAGAATTTCGATTTTATATATTATTTGTTACTATTTTATAAAATTGACGGTAGTAAAAAATATTATATTGCATAGATCTGTGTGTTTTTAAAATCAAAAATAAAGTTGTAAAAATTTGGTGAGTTAAAGTTTTTTTAAAATAAAATCTTTTTTTTTTGTTAAAGGATTTTTGGATTTGCCTTGAAAGTTCAAACTTCAAGCCAATGTCAATATGATTACAAAACATTATTCAATGTGATTTTTTCATATTCACTTTTATATTGACCCAAAAGATAATATAAAACTTATTGCAAACACAACTGTGAAGAAAAAGAAAAGTCTTTCTTCATTATATTTCAATCTCTTTAGGAAAACTTTTTCCAAGATTTGGTACGTGCAAAAGGACACAATACAACAAGATCACTGATACATGAAACTTTAAACAAAACAAAACGAAAGAAAATAAATGTTTTTCACTTATACTTCATATAGGAAAAAATAAATGAGATCATTCATTTGAAGATAAAGATTGTGGCAGCTCCTATCACATTGGTATGGACAATCTACAGTAAACCCTCTATAAATTAATAGTGTTGGATTGAGAAATTTTATTAATTTATAGAAGTGTTAATTTAGTGATAAATAACTTTTTGATTAATTTTGCAATCTCTTAAAAACAATTTTTTTTAAATTAGTTTATTTTCTTTAAACCAGTATCTTTCTAAAACCAATTACAAGTAGAAAATCAATCATTAAGTTTAAAAAATAACACAAACTATTTTGGATGTAATAAAAATATTAGAAATAAACTATACCAAAAATTAATACAAATTAAAAAGGATGATTTTGAAAATTTCTCTATTTTTGAGTTTTTGTTTGAAAAATACACTATACCCTATTATTAATTAAAAATACAATTTGAAATATGTTAAAAGACAATTCTCTCCAGATTTAAAACACAAAATTATTTTAAATTAATTAAAATTAAATACGAATTTAAAAAAAAATGAATAAACTTAATTTCAAATCTTAATTATTATTTTTAGCTATTTTTATATATCTTAAATATTAAAATCTAACATGATATTATCAAACAAATATTTTAAAGTTTATCACTTCATATTTGTCACATTATATAAAGAAATCAATCTAACTCCAAACACATAATTCTTTATTTTTGTGTCGACAAATAGATAAAACTGATTTTTATTTTAAATATAAATGTTTTAAAATTATTAGTAAATTTTAGTAAGGAATGGATAGGTTATTTCTCAAACAAAAACTTAGAAAAGAGGCATTTTTCCAAATTTTCTCAATTAAAAAAGACAAACAATATTAGAGTCATATTTCATTAAATGTTTTACATATATAAATATAACAAATTATATATTTATATTTATAATTCTATACAATTATTTATATATGATAGTGTGGGACTATATAGGCTTATAAATAATTCTTAAGAAAAATATTATTTTATTATATTATCGATTTATCTTTATTTTTACACTAGTTTCAGCTTATAACCGAAAGAATTTATTAAATTATAGAGATTTTACTTTATTAGTTTCACTTCAGCTCTATCAAAATCCCAATAACCGCTATGGCAACAACCTAATCGGATTTTAAAACGTTTAAGAATCTGATTATTGAAAATGTACCTCGATTGTTGGTTAAACATAAACGCACATAAATTTGATGTTTTAAGAAAATGAGAAAATAGTGCACTAAAATATTAACATTTATTTTACTCAGAAATACGTTAATTTTTTAGTGCATATTAATTTTGTTATATTAGGTAAAATAACAAAATTATTCAATTAATCTTTCAAAAATTCCTAATGTGTTATACCAATGTATAATAATATAGGAGAGTTAGAACTTATATAGAATAAACATTGATTGCCAATAAAATGTTTAGTAAACCATATGAAAGGTCGAAAGAAAACTGGATCTGTAAACAGTTTGGCCAAAACCGGTTAAAAATCGATTGTACCAGGCTATGAGACTAAAATGAAATTTATTAAAAATAAAATATGACCAATATAAAAATTGATTTCACCGGCGTAATATAATTTGTAGTTGATATGAGTTTGAGAATTTATACATCCTAGGATATTGAGAACATTCAGGTTCGAGAACATTCAGGTTCTGAAAGAGTTTAAAACTGCTGATGTAAGACAGGTTGAGGCTTATGAGAAGTATGCTATCAAATATCCCCAAGAGTTCAATATGATATGAATGGTAGTATTGACTACAAGCTCCATCTGGGTAAATATAAATTTCTTCAATTTAAGCTGCTATGTTCAACCTCTGAGACAAAAACACGTTTTCATAATTTTTTCCGAATATAATCAAACAAATTACCACCGCCAATATATCACCCGGCTTACTATGCATTCCAAAAAATATTGCTAAAATATATATCAATCTGGCTCTGATACCATGATAAAATAAGAGTCGATCGATTGAATATTTTCTGTGTATTGCTTTTGACCACAAGGTCTAGAATATATATACAAAACATACAAAGCTTGAAAACCAAGCTATTTCCTTAACAATAGGAAATATACGATATGTGCAAATCTAAAGATACGATACACCTAAGAATATATTAATAACAGAATATCTTCCATTATTGTATTAATTCTGATAGAAATTCATAGGTTAGTTATTGGAAGTTATGTCAAAAATAGTTGTTGGAAGTTCTGATCAAAATGTTTACTTAGTGGTGTCTCTTGTTAGTGGCGTGAATCCGATTCATGTTGCGATGGACATTATTATGGACAAATTATGTACAAATTATGTACAATACACAAATAGTTTTATAGCATGTACAGAGTTTTCATGTGGCTTTTATAAATTTGGGCATATTTCAGCCCAAAATTTTTGAGAAAAAGCACATTTCACTTGTCTTTATAGAGATGGACATATTTTGGTGGATAAAATGACAGTTTCACCCTCATTCTTCCTTTCTTCTTCATTCTTCATCGATCTTCATTCCTCATTCTTTATTTTTTTCCAGAAACTTCATCGATCTTCTTCTACCTTTTGAACCCAATAAATCCATTTTAGTATTAGAAATCTAAACCCTAGAAGATGGTGTATAGGGAACCCAAAGATCCAATCTTAAACACATAGTAAAATCAATTACATATTTGGGAAATTCAATTGAATCAATCTCTTTAATTACATGTTTAACTCAAAACTGGATTTTTGATATAGAAAATTACATGTGTATTCAATCGAATCACCCTCTTTAATTTAAAATCAAATTAAATTTTTTTTACATGTTTGAGATTTGTGATAGTAGATTAATAGAGACTTGATTCTCCATGGCTTCTCTTCTCCCTCTTGATTTCTAAAATCGAAATAAAGATGTAATGATCGTAGTGATGATTTTCTTTCCGGGTTAGTACTGATTGGGAAATAAAATCTGGAGAATTCATCTTCATGGATTCATTTCCGTTTGAGTATGACAGAGAACAAGTAAAGAGCTCGACGAATTTAATGATGGTTTGGGAAAAGAAAAATTGAGGGCAAAATGGTCAATACAATTTACCAAAAATACTCATATTTATAAACCATCCAAAAAGTTTCGTTTTTTGCAATACCTCATACATTATTGTGTTTTTTTCATAATTGATCCTAGTTTTCATATATTAAGGTCATTTAAATTCTAAGGCAATTGTCTAAAGAGACATATAGTACTTTTATTTTGAACATTATATTTTCTTGAGACTGTTCATTGTTATAATTGACACCGAATTCAAGAAATTAATTAACTTAAAATATTAGATGATTTTTTTTTGTTCTAAGGTGTACTGATTCATATTTAGACTTAAGAAAAAAAAATTAATCCATGAAATTCTCACACATACTAATTCCAAGGTCAGATTAGTAATTGTTTTCTTAGTTAAAATTTTCTTCTATCTACTCCAGAATGAAAGCGATGTAGTTTTATGTTTAGATTTATGTAGTTTTAAAATAGTTTAAATAAGATTAACAAGAACAAAAAACATATGTGAGGCCATCAATGATATCTTTTTTATTGGCATGTAATCAGAACACATTTTTTGATCCATCCAATTTTTCTAATGAATCTCTTTGGTTAATCTAATTTTGAAATGTTATTGGGATCAATTTGAAAGTATTAATGTATAACTCACTTTTTTGGATAAAACTATTCATTTTGTATAATAAAACTATTATTTATATATAAAGGCGACATTAAGGTTTTTCTGAAAAGTAGTTGTTAATAGGAAGATTTGCAAAACTACCTTTTTTTACTACCATTTTGCAACAATACTCTTTTATGTTGTCCATTTTTAAAAATACCCCTTCCCTTGAACAAAATGACCAAATTACCCTCATTTAATAGAAACATGTAATTGGAAACTGAACTTTGCGCCAAAAAATTTTTTTCCAGCTAAAAAAAAATTTCCCGCCAAATTTTTCCTCAGCCAAAATGATTTTAAAAATCATTGTAAATATTTTTTGGCAGCAAATTGATTTACAAGGGATTTTAAAAGGGTTTTAAGAGATTTACAAGAAATTTTAAAAAAGTTTTAAAACATTTACAAGAGATTTTAAAAGATTTACAAGGGATTTTAAAAGGGTTTTAAAAAATTTTACAAGTAATTTTAAAAGGTTTTAAAATCCCTTGTAAATCTTTCAAAACACTTTTAAACCCTTTAAAAATGTTTACAAATCCTTTATAAATCTTTTAAAACCCTTTAAAATCCCTTGTAAATATTGTAAAACCCTTTTAAAATCCCTTGTAAATATTTTAAAATCCTTTTAAAACAATTTTAAACCCTTTAAAAATCTTTAAAAGACCTTTGTAAATCTTTTAAATCCCTTTAAAATCTCTTGTAAATCTTTTAAAACCCTTTTAAAATCCATTGTAAATCTTTTAAAAACCTTTTAAAATCCCTTGTAAATTACTCTTTTAAAATCCCTTGTAAATCTTATAAAACCCATTTAAAATCCCTTGTAAATCTATTTCCTGCCAAAAAAAAAAAATTGGCGGGAAAAATATTTTTGAAAACAAAATTTGGCGGGAATTTTTTTTTCGAAAAGTTTTGGCGGGAAATTTTTTTCCGAAAATTTTTGACGGAAAATTTATTTTGGAATATTTTAGGCGAAAAAATATTAATATTTCATTTTGTTAACTTAAAACAATTTCCAAATAAGGGTAAAATGGTCATTAAAAATTTAAAGAGGATAGAAATAAAAATGGATAAAACAAAAGGGTAAAGTTGAAAAGGATAGAAATAAAAATGGATAAAACAAAAGGGTAAAGTTGAAAAGAGGCATCATGAAAAGGGCATTAGAAAGAATTTTTCTTGTTAATATGGTTAGAGCTTAGAGTAATAATCATCCAATACAATATTAAAAAAAAACTCGTAATTTTTATTTTATATTTTGGATTAACCTATCTTATTTTTATAAATATAACTAGCAAATTTGAATCCATTTTGTGATACAACAACGCTTGTACAACTAACTAGATTCGTTACAACTTACAACCTCGGATATAGGAATGGCCTCTAGTAGAACATCTTTAACAGAAGCCATTGTAGTGCCAATAAGTCTAATACTATAAGAAAAACAAGTTCATGGAATTATGGTTCTTTAAATATATAAAATATAGAGATGATATTGTTCTAACCATTGTTAATGTCATCACAAAATAATTTCCGATATTCACTTTAACAAAAATAATTCGACTAAATTCATATTAGCCACATTACTGTTTCGGATTGTTCAGATTGACATATAGAGTTATCATCAAATTAACTTCTTACAAAGAAATTCTATTTTTTTCCCTCCAAATGTAAGAACTGGTACGTACAAATGGATACGAATGCAGCAAAATGTCATTGAGATATGAAAGAAATGGACAAAGCTTATTTTTCACTTCTACTTCGTATATTAAAAGAAAGAATGTGAAGATCATTCATCTGAAGACCAGATTGTGACAGCTCCTATCACACGGGTATGGACAATCTATTAGCTTCACTTCAGCTCTATCGAAATACCAATCTCCAACCGCTATCGCCACCGCCTAAATCGCCGTTTCAAAACGTTTAAAATTTGATTATTTCTCATAAATTTGATGTTTTAAACTTCTCAAGGCAAAATGAAACATGAAATGCATACCTTTTTGTGTATAACAGGAGAATCATCGGCGAACCAAGTGTCTTGCCTTTCGGTTTGGCAATGAGCAAAGCAAGAATTGATGAACAAACCGTTCTTTTTCGAATTCGAGAAACCACTCACAGCTCTCAACATTTGGTTTCTAAACCCTGTCAAAATTGACAACATCATAAGATAAGAGTGAAGTTGGATCATTTTGAAAATGATGACTTCTTTTAAGTTTTGAATTTACCTTGCAAGAACCGTATCTGCGCCGGAGTGCATCTACCGTGGTTTAATCTGCATTCATGCCAATAACCACTAGGATCTGCACTCGGCGGAGCGATACTGCTTTGAATCTGTTACAACAAACCAGAATGGTTACTTTTAATAGTCTCTATTAGTATAAAACAGAGTTGATATCTAAAGAAGAAAATTTACCTGCCAAATATCATATGCTGCATTGACAATGAAAAGAGGAGTTTTCATCTGACTGATCAAGTTTTGAGGGAAGAAACACTGTCCCAAATCGAAACATCACGAGTTTACGGGTCAGCTTTTGTGCTTATATATACAAAAGAGAATCGATTTACACTAAGTAAAGAAGAGCTTACAGAGGTTGGATTGAGATGGTTAGTGCATAAATGTGGCAAATTGTTCTTCACTCCCTGATTCATTACCATAACAACAAAGTGTTAAAGTAAAAAAATCACTTTCATTATAAAGTTTATAATATGAAGATTGGTAAAACAACATCACACCTGCAACTGCACAACGCCGTTATATAAATTCCTTATAGTGTGTCCACCGGATACATCAGGCCTTTAAACACGTAAAACAAGCGCGGTTCAATAACCGATACTAAGCTGATTTTGAGAAAGAAAAAAACAGAGGAAAGATTCATATAAACTAAACTTACGTGTCCAAGAACAAGCCTGCATCACTTAAGCATTTAACTCTGGTCCATCCAGAAAACAAGTTTCTGAATTCGTCACAGCGTAAAATAACTGCTAGACCACCTGCAGAGCAACCAGATAGAAGTGCCTGAAAGAGTACTAAACAAATTTAGAGAACTGTTTCATTGATTATAAGAGAAGAAGCCTATAAGCAAGAGAGTGACAAAGTTAACACACCTGTTTCGCATTTCGCATTCCCTTTGCCTTCAAATCGTCCATTGCGGCTCTCCATATCTTCTCTCCTCTAAACTGAAGCCGTGCAGCCTGAAACATTACATGTTAAAAAGAATTATACGAAACAACAACACAAACCACAAAACCAAGAAAGCATAAAAATCAAGAAAATGAAATGTATGATCTCTATTGATAAGAACCTTGTTCTGACTATCTCCACTGAAGGAACCACCATCGCAGTAACGAAGCTTAACTCGATTCCAGTTGAAAAAGTCTGCAAATAGAGATGAAATGAGCTATTATAGTTTCTTAAAGATTATTACTAATAAGAGCCTAAAGCGGAAAGACAAAGACCTGGATTTTCTTGAGCTTTATTGCTAAGTATTCCTGTAAACTGTATTTGTTTCTCCATATAGTTAGAAGATCCGCGACGCGACTTCTTTCGGTATACACAGTTCCTAATGTTGTCACACCATCCTCCTCCCTTTCCACATTTCCAATTTCAACACACCATTCAAAAAAATTTTAGTAACAAACATTACTAAAAACAGAAACTTCTTTCGCTAACCTCTAATTGAATTAACCAGCTATTGGCTCCAGATCCATGTCCACGATGTAAGTGATATCCAGGCAATGTACCATCCAAACAAACTAGTAATTAAGACACATAAGACTTAGATTCAAACACTGTTCTGTTTTTACATTTCAGTTTCACATAACACAATCAGAAAGTAACTTATTGTATAATGCAACTATCTAAGAAACATGAGTGATACTAATATAGTAATATATGATAAGCAAACAAAAGAAAAAAAGTTTGTTGAAGGAAAAAGCAGAGAGAAAGAGACAGTACCAGCTCCTTTAGAACCAGCTCCTCTGATAAGTGTGAGACCAACCATTAATGGATTGAAATTGGAACTAAATTTGGAGAAACCAAACTCTAAATCCTCAATGCGATCTAATTCAGTGACATTGAACTCTAAATACCCATTTGCCTCATTCCCAAGAACCAGTCCTGCAACTATAAACCCTAACAAGAAAAGCTTCCTCATTGCTCTTGACTCTTTCTAAGAACTGGGAATGGAGAAAGAATGGTTAAAAGTTTTAGAAAAGGATATAATACAAATGCAGAAACTGGTAATGTGTTAGTGAAAGAATAGATCTTTGTGTTCAGCTTTTAATGAGAAGAAGAAGAAGAAGAAGAAAGAGACAGAGGCAAGAGCAGAGCAGAGAAGTGAAGTGAAGAAGACTGTTTTAAAAAAGAGATTTTATGGCTGGATTCACGTTTGGAATCTCATTACCTCGATTGTCTTAATTAATTATACTTAAAAGTTACAATTACACTAATCTTTAATTAAAGAAAATAGTAGTAGTACTACTAAACTACTAATTATAACTAATTTAGCATTCGTCGTAAAACAAGGAGACCATCTTTTTGTTTGGTTTCATACTTGAAACACACATCAACATACACAAGAGGTAACTATATAAATTGTGATATCTACCTATGATTTTTCATTATTGATGTTTATGATATTTTCTAAATCACGCATTGGAAAAAATCATTATCAAAAACAATATTAATATATATTATTTATCTGTGATTTTTTTATCCCCGACACCTACCAATCTATCTAATGGTTTCCAGGATGCAATAAAATCATGAGCGATAATTACGGAAGTGGTAATCATGTAATTTGGATTTAAAACATTCTTTTAAGATATTTCAACACATACTATCATTGTTTGGATTGAGTCTAAAGTAATCAAGGATGTCAAATTAATACACAACCATATAGTTTGTCAAAGAGTGGCAAATAAAATTTAAAATATTTAAGGAATTCTGTACCAATAGATCCTGCACAAGGAATATAGATCTCTTACTTAATTTGAATCATTCTTTTCAAAATTAGTAATTGTTGTAAGAAAAAATATAGGATTATTCTCGTTTCCTTGTCCAGGATAAGTTTAGGCCAATAAATCCAAAACTCTTTGACTAACCAAAATAATTGTCATAATTTATCGGTTTGAAACTAATGGCTGAGAGAGGAAGAAGAAAGAGAGTGGTGGGGCTGTTTGTAAATCCGATGCACATGTTACGCTCTTACAAAATAAACACTCCCAAACCGGTACGGTGCTATCTATCGTCCACTAAACTATGTACTTTTAATCACTGGATTTATTAATAATTTAATATTTACATCTTCATTCAATTTGATGCATCCAAGTTTTTATTTAAACTTCTAAGTAAACTATTAAAATTCAAAAAAAAAAAACTAGTAAACTACTATTTTACCATTGAACAGGTGATTTCCAAAAACAATTCGCATTTTATCTAAAATGTAAAGTTTTGTTTGATTGTTTTTTGTTTTTTTTTTTAATATTAAGAGGTTTTGGAGCGAAACCTATAATCTTTCTAGAACCGAAACTCGTAATCTTCCCAAGCCCAAAATCACAGTATGTAATATTAATTTTGTCTCAAACGTTATTCGAACCGATGACCTTTAAGCTTCGCGTAGGATCTTTACCAATTGAGCTAACTACCTTCGATAGTTTTGTTTGTTTATTATATACAATCTATTTTCTATATATATATACATATAATCCTTGCAATGTTTGGAACATTAATAGGATGCTACATAAAGTTGAAAGTTTTGGGGAATTAATTGTAAACTTGGGATGAAGGTGTTAACTAAGGACATATCGTTGTATTTTTCCGTGGTGCGTAATGAATATATGTACGTTTCTCCACAAAATCCTGTCGGTGAACGTCTTTTTTTAGCGTAACTATATTTAAATGATCACGTACCACCACCGTTTCTTATACTTACACAATGATTATATTTGTTGTAGATATCAATAATGTTGACGTTTAAAAATAAAATAAAACCCACGTATCACACCATTCACCACCATTACGTTCTTTGTTTTTTACTCCTTGACCCATTCGATTCCCATGCACGAATAATGAAACCTCCCATATTTATAAAATCAAAATGATTTTTTGGCAACTCAAGTACAGTTTCGTTTGCTAGATCTACATGATTTATAATCAAGTACACACTTTCTCTTTAGATTTCAATATCTACCTTCTTCTTTTTTAACTAATGAACCATCCCACACCGTGGTAGGATGAGAAAACCAAGAACAAATTACGATGCCAACTATATGTTTTCTTTTTTTTGTTATGAATGTTAATATCATTGAAATAATAAAATGAAAGTGAAAGATATTACGGAGAACATTACCTAAAATATTATAATTTTGGTAAAAATAATAAAAACAAGATCACGATACGATAGTTAGTTTTTTTTTTTTTTTTAATATAATATCAAATTAGATTTAAAAGAAAAAATACGTTTTTACAACTTGTGCTAAGTTTGTTTGAAAAGTAAACTCTAAAAACTTCTGAAAATTTTAAAGCTTTCTAAGAATCAGTGATAACTAGTCTCGAGAGTAAATCTAGTGTTGGTAAGCATCGTTATAACGCATGTCGCCTAAGAGAGTCGGATTGCTGAAATCTGATTTCGAATTTCTTTATCAACCCATAGTCAGGTTTGATGAGAACTATATGTTTTTTGAAGGCTTCAGATCCAAATCGGATCTTAGAATGGATTTGTCTCCAGCAAAAAAGACATCACTGTATTGGTAGGGAAATAAAATGCCAAAAGAATAGCATACCCTTACATATAACGAAACTCAGAACATTTATATGGGCTACATTGAACATTCTCTCTCTCAACTTATAACTTTATAGCTCCAAAAAGTATATAGTCATATAAGATGCATCTTAAAAGAGAGTTTCGATTCCACTAACATTTCTTTGGACTATGACTCATGGGCCTTAACTATATGATGGGCCTTAACAACCTGATGGGCTCATTAGGTTTAAAGGCCTCATAAAGTTAATCAGACTCTAGCGCCCACACGTGTTGAGGAGGCGGGAAAACAATTATCATCGCCGGCGTGAGGAGACCAAATTGGCAAAGTTCCCTGAGAGAGAGAGAGAGACAACACCTTCGCATTCGCTAACTTTCTCTGTAACCGCCATGGGTATTAAGGTCTGGTTCAAACAAACGATTACTTCTCGTTTCAGTTTTAGATTACGATTCCTGAATTCGATCTAATGTTTTGTGTGTGTTTTTGGTCGGATTTTTAGGGTTTAACGAAGCTTTTAGCCGACAATGCGCCTAGTTGTATGAAAGAACAGAAATTCGAGAGCTATTTTGGTCGGAAAATCGCTGTTGATGCTAGCATGAGCATTTACCAATTCCTCGTTCGTGCCCCTTCTTCTCCTTTGTATCAATCTCAATGAGTATAGTTTTTGTAATTGTGGTTGAATGTGACACAGATTGTTGTTGGAAGAACTGGGACTGAAATGCTCACTAATGAAGCTGGTGAAGTCACTAGGTTACTATTACTACTCTCTCTTTGTTTCCACTATTGTAAAGTTTGGATCTTTTTGTGTGATGTGTTATGTCTCTATGTTTTTTTTGTATATGTAGTCATTTACATGATGTTTAATCGGTTTGGATCTTTTTATGTGATGTGTTGTCTCTATGTTTGTTTTGTACATGTAGTCATTTACAAGGGATGTTTAATCGAACGATTCGTCTTCTTGAAGCTGGAATTAAGCCTGTGTAATGCTCTCCTCCTTTTACTTTCTCTGTTGGTGGAAAAGGTTCTCTTTTTTTATTAGTTCTGAATCTTTTGATGCAGCTATGTTTTCGATGGGAAGCCCCCGGAGTTAAAGAGACAGGAACTGGCTAAACGGTAGATTTAATTATCTGGAATGCTTCTTAAATTGAGTTTTAGTTAGACAATGGCTAAAGTGAGTTTCTGAACTGTTGCTTTCTACTCTTGATTCAGTTACTCCAAGAGAGCTGATGCAACTGCAGATTTGACTGGTGCAATTGAGGTTTGTCACTCTTACTTGCCTTGCCTAGCTTTATTTTATTACCGGAAGAGCATAAATTTAGAAGCTTTTCTGTGCTGATAGGCAGGAAACAAGGAAGACATTGAGAAGTACAGCAAACGAACTGTGAAGGTAGTATATTATTTTTTCATCTATGAATCGTTGGACTCCTTAGTTTTTATGGCATCCACTTCAAAGCAATTGAATCTAGGACTCGTATTAATATATGTATAAATTTCCACTCTCCAGGTGACAAAACAGCATAATGATGACTGCAAAAGACTCTTGAGACTCATGGGGGTGCCTGTTGTTGAGGTACTTATGTTATGTGCAGAGTCCCGAGGGTCTAAATCTCTTCTATTAACTCGTCTTTTTGTTTATGATATGAAATGGCTAAAAGTTTGAAAAGAAGACTGATGTTGCTTCTTACATACAGGCCACTTCCGAGGCTGAAGCGCAATGTGCTGCACTTTGCAAGTCAGGAAAGGTCTTAATTCTTTTGTTTGTTCTCTTTTTCGCGTTTAACTGTCAGTTTCAAGTGACCACTGTCTTCAATCTTATATGCGATGCTTCCTTATGAAACGCTTTTGTCTGTTTAGGTTTATGGTGTGGCTTCTGAAGATATGGATTCCTTGACTTTTGGAGCTCCTAAGTTTCTTCGCCACCTGATGGATCCTAGCTCCAGAAAGATCCCTGTCATGGAATTTGAAGTTGCTAAGGTTTGTCTCTCACACACACTATTCTTTCTTCAACGTATTAAGTTAATGAACTGATCCTTATATTGTGGTCTCGTTTCAGATTTTAGAAGAGCTTCAACTTACCATGGATCAGTTCATCGACTTGTGTATATTGTCTGGATGTGACTATTGTGACAGCATCCGAGGTATCTAGATATAGATCAATATTGTGTTATTTTCTCTGTGAATTGTAGAACGCAAGTTAGAAACTAATATGTATTTTGTGAAACAGGTATCGGAGGGCAGACTGCCCTAAAGCTCATTCGCCAGCATGGATCTATTGAGACTATACTCGAAAATCTAAACAAAGAAAGGTTTAATTCTGTTTTAGTATCTCAGAGTAACTTGATTTGGTGACTATATACTGATTTTATTATATAAAAGTTCAAACCAACCAATATGAGTGAAGGTTATAACTTGTTAATTAGTCTAGTTGGCTGCACATTACATCTGCTGTTTGCTGAAAATATTTCTTATCGCGATGCATTACCTTAGCCACATATTTAAGAAGCATTTATCTGTCAACATGTAGTCTAATCTAAATTAATCCATCCTGTCAACTTTGTTCTATCTCTTAACATCTGTTGTTACATGAGCAATAGCCATAGTGCGTTAAAGACGTTTACATTTTGGTATTTTATGTAGGTATCAAATACCTGAGGAATGGCCATATAATGAAGCTCGAAAACTTTTCAAAGAACCTGACGTAATAACAGACGAAGAGCAGCTTGATATTAAGTGGACCTCTCCAGATGAAGAGGTAGAAACCTAGTTCTCCCCTATTCTGCTCCACGCATATTTTGGATTCTTCGGGAATTTTTCTTAGGTACCTCCTTTTGTCTTCCTTGCCAGGGTATAGTTCAGTTTTTGGTGAATGAAAATGGATTCAACATAGACAGGGTAACCAAGGTATGCTTCACGTAGTGTTATCATACTTTGTTCCATATTTTCCATATTGTGCAATGCTTTATTCTGATAATAATATTGTGGATGATCTGAAATTCTTGTATAGGCGATAGAGAAAATTAAAACTGCGAAGAATAAATCATCGCAGGGCAGGTTGGTATCTTTCGAACAAATTAGTGGTGATTTTAGCTTGTACCTCTCCTTCCACTCATTTCTGTCTTAAACATATCACAGGCTGGAGTCATTTTTCAAGCCAGTTGCTAACTCATCCGTACCTGCTAAGAGAAAGGTTTGTCCCTTACAGTTTTATATATGGTTGAACCAATTAGTTCTTAAGCTTCTTTCTTTCCACATGTACATGAATGTGTACGTCACATAATTCCTTAATTGCAAAAGAAACACTGATTAGTAAATTAATTGGTAACTCTACGGCTTTCCAAATGGATTGTAAGACAACTCCCGATTAGTGGTACTTAAAACATTTTCATGCTTTCCACCTACATCTTGTTATTATCAATTTATTGTCCATAGCCTGCCACAAACTCTTAACACATGTCCACAAATGAATAGAAATATATGTACACTTTAGGGAAACCTTATATGCCTAGTTGCCTCCGAAGTGATTCCCAATATACTGGATCACAGGGTACCAAATGCTTGCTCAGGCAGTATAAACCAGCCATCAGCAATAAAGTCTCCTCTCTGCATGCTTTTGGATGGTACTCCTCCGATAACATTGTTAGCGTTAGGCTGTTCTCTCTATCCCGGGCTTCCAACCTTTCGGTTCACATGGCTGGAGGTGTCATAGGCACAAGAATCTGAATATCCGGTGAACATACAGCTGTGAGCAGGAGACTATCTTACGTACATAGAACCAAGTTCCTCCATTTTTAAGATTCCTGGGATCAATATAACACTCTACTTTGTGTTTCACATGTTTCTAGATATGCATCGATCATTTGGTGTTTATGAACTGTTTCTTACTTGCTATAGGAAATCCCAGAGAGTACCACTAAAGGAGCAGCAAATAAGAAAACCAAAGGAGCTGGTGGAAGGAAGAAGAAGTAAATCACAGTCCTAGTTTATAAGCTAGTACGCTTTCTGCAGAAAAGATCTCAAGAGAAGATCAATAAACTGTGATGGTATTTCCTAGGTCTAAGTAGTCTGTTTGCTTTTTGTTTTTACCATGTTTCTGTAATGGTAGTTTAGTCTTTTACTTTCTCGATGGTAGAATATTAAGTCAGGTCTGAACTTCATTTGCATCATTATGATTTCTGTGAAAGTTCATGAGTTGTCTTTTGACAAGGGAAATGCTTGTGCTTGTGTTTTCATGTGCTAATTGTAGAATTCAATATGATGGAAAAGCTAGACACCAGGCTAAATTATGTATTTTCTATTGATATTACTTGGTTCAAGAGGAGCCAATAACAAAGCTTTCATCACATAGTAAGATAAATGAAACATAATCACATAAGAAATTTTGTATGGACTAAAAGATTGCAGTATTTTACATGAAGATTAAGAGATGGAGACAGGATTCAAACAATGGTGCAGCCACTTCCGCTTTCATAGGTATTAACTGATACCATGTCACGGGGGGTGTAGTAGCAGTAAGGAATGAAACAAGGGTCCTTCTTAGGGTCTGGTTTTGGGTCTGGTTTTTTCGGTGGTCCGACGCTGATTACTACTGGTTTCTTATTGATCTTCTTAAGCTGTTCTGCTACGCAGACCGGATCCATAGTACCCACCACGGTTAGTATACTCTTCTCTTGATCCAGTGAAACTATATTCACACCTGCATTTCAAACCTCTCATCTTTTAGTCGCATCTCTCATATATACACAATATGTAACATCGTTTTTATAAAAAAAATCATACCTTCTAGCTCTGTGACAGCTTCCATGATTGCATGTTTGCATTTCTCACAATCGATATCCACTTTGATCTCGATTTTCTGCACACAATCGAATGATTCAAGAAACGAAAAACTCGAATTCTTTTCCGTATAAGTAGTAGCATGAGCATGTTTTTACCTTAGTCGTCATGATGGAGAGATTAACAAGGATTATGGGATTTAGATATGAATAGAGGAGAAGAAATTAGAAACATATAAATAGGAGAGATTTGATGAAAGAAGCACTTGAGTTGTTTCTTATTGTCTTCATTTCTCAACATCTTCATTAAATAAAAGCGACTTGACTTCGTTTAAGTCTTTCTCCCAAACTGTTGCGTCAACGAGCTTACTCTAGTTATATTTTATGTAGTCTATACATTTTGTCTACACTTATATTAATATAGTTACATATTATATTTGGGTTTTTACATAGTTGATAATATATATCTAAATATCGATTCAAGCTGAACTTGGGACTTTTGTGAGTTTATCCATGAGGGTATTTGTTAGTCATAAGTCTTAAACCATTTGTTCACTTGTTCATCTATTTAACATATTATATGTTGTGTACTTGTTAATGACAGTGACATTTTAGCGGACAATCTCTGTCGACCCAGAAACCAAATCTCAAGTCACCAAATCTCCCCGGTTTGGTTACAAATGTAAAATTCAATAGGAATGCGACTTCGGTTCTCCGGGTCGGTTAGTTCGGTTATCGCCAACAAAATTATACAGATGTCGATATTAACCTAAAATAAATTCGGTTCGATCCGGTTTCCGGTTAATTTGTTAATTCAGTTATGTTTTGACTAAATTCTGGGTTTTGGGTTAAATTCAGTTTGGTTTGGTTCGGCTATTGCTGAAAACGGTCTAAATTTTGTGAAAACCGGTTTAATTTTGGTATAATCCATTTTCTTAAGTATCTGAGAAATAGATAGGTTCGACCTGACCCTAACCAAAATTAAAGTCCTGTCGATCGGTTCAGCCGAAAGAACCGAAACCGATCCAAAACACGAAATCTCGGTTCGGTCTTGTTTGGTTTTCTCAGTTCGGTTATTTATCCAAGCCTCAAGTAAAATGAGAGTTTGTATTAGATTTGAGTCGTTTGGCCAAAAACAAAACAAAGCTAGCTGAGTTATAACGAAATTACAAGCCAACATCTAGTTTCTATTTTATTAATCCATACAACGATTTTTTTGTGGCCACGTTTAATTTAGGAGAGTTTCCTCGTACGGTACTAAAGCCAAATAGATTAGATGAGATGTCTCAATTCACCAATAAACAACTCTTGTTAATCACCAACAATTAAAATTTAAAAACCTAATTTTGGCTAAATTAAGAATTAAACTCCACCTCTCACAATTGGCCTAATAATAAACATTGTAAAGCATCCTCGGTGTTTATAAGAATACCAAATTCAAGGCATTTTTATTGTGAATTTATTAGTAATTTATAAATTCATCAAAAACAAACTCTTTTCAGAAAAAAAATAACAACAACAACAATAATGGCGTCTTTTGCAACCCATCTTGTTGTTGTTGTTACAATGTTGTTTGTAGCCATGGCCTCCGCGGAGATGCTTCAAGATGTTTGTGTTGCTGATTTGTCTAATGGTATTTACCTCACTAACACATTTTGTTTCAATCAATTTTACCTTACCCGTGACATGTTTTCACCTCTTTTTTTTTGTTCATCGTTGGTAAAAACATTTTATTGTTTTTTCTTATAGATCCCAATTTCCACATGATATTATGGTTTTTTGTCCTCTTCTAGTTATAAAATTATATCATGTTAAGAAATTTGCCACCAATTGAGATATTATGAAACGAAATCTTCTCATTTATACTATACTTTATTTCTCGATTTTGTATTATATTATTCAAGAGTTTCCTCGAACTTTGGCAGGATTTATAAATGATATAGTATTTATCAAAATGTTAAAATATAAAGTAGGTGGACAACATTCTTTTTCAATAGTATCATACCAAATAATAATAGAGTTTTGAAGTTAGTTTGTCTTTTGTTTCTTCTTGTCAAAATTTATCTAACTGTGTTTTGCTCTCTTTTGATCACAAATGAAGCGGTCAAGGTCAACGGATACACTTGCAAGGACTCAACACAAATAACACCAGAAGACTTCTACTTCAAAGGCTTAGCCAACATTGCCGCCACAAACACCTCTACCGGCTCAGTCGTGACCGGAGCCAACGTAGAAAAGCTACCGGGACTCAACACTCTCGGCCTCTCCATGTCCCGCATCGACTACGCCCCAAACGGCCTAAACCCACCCCATGTCCACCCACGTGCCTCCGAGATCATTTTCGTCCTTGAAGGTCAGCTCTATGTTGGCTTTGTAACAACCGCTGGAAAACTCATCGCCAAGAACCTTAACAAGGGAGACGTTTTCACCTTCCCCAAGGGACTCATCCATTTCCAGAAGAACATTGCCAACAGTCCAGCATCTGTACTCGCAGCCTTCGATAGCCAATTGCCCGGAACACAATCACTTGTCGCCTCTCTCTTTGGAGCTCTTCCCGATGACATTCTGGCCAAGTCATTCCAGCTCAAACACAAACAGGTTAAGAAGATCAAACTGAGATACGCACCCAAGAAATGAGTTTGTTTTTGTTTATATTGTAAACACTAAGCAAAGAAGAATGAATCAATATAAAGTTTGCAACTTTAAAACTATTATGAGATGAAACTAAAGAACTGATAAAAAGCTTTGTTTTCATTGTTTTAAAACCTAAAGAGCAAATTTCTCAACACAATGTTCATAAAATGGGAAACTCAAAAATAGTTCATTGATCACTTAGCGGCTCTTCCATCTGGAATGGAGAATAAGACAATGGGCTTTGAAGATTTGACAAAAGGCACATCACATCTGAAATAGCCTTTCCTCTCAAGCTGAATCACATCTCCACATTTCAGATTCCTCATATTCGAATCACCAAGTGCCAATGTTTCCTTCTTTGTGTTAGGATTCACAAAATCAGCAACTTCATCATCATCTTCCAGCTGTGTTGCAGCAAAAACAAACAAATCAGTGATTTTGAGAGAGAAAACAATAATCAAATGTAGAGATGCATCAACCGATTCTTACCTTCTTCTTGGTGATTAGATAATCAAACTCTGTTAATGTGAGATTGACCAATTCATTAGTATCAGGAAGCCATGTCAGCTTCAGCTTTGTAGTCTTTACAGAACCTTGGAGATTCAAGACACCAGATAAGGCAGTGACACGACCCTCCTCGTCCTTTGTGATTTCCTTTACGATAGCATTTCCCCAATCCATCAAAGTTACTTCCTCACCAACGGATATGGCACTCGCATCAGCTTCCTCGAGCCAAATGCTCTTAGTGAAAGTGGTCGCCTTTTCTCCAGCACCTTCGAATTTCTTGTGCTTTGGTATCATGCGAACAAACGGCTCATCAGGACCATCCGTTAAGGTAAATAGTACACGACGTTCTGCAACCACAGCAGTGTGTCTAGGGCACACAGGATCAATTATTCTCTTATTTATAGACCAAAGTTTGTCCCATTCCATCAAATTTAGATTCTTCGAAGCCCCCTGGAAACGAATAACAATCATCAGAATTATTATACAGATCATTCAAATGAGATAACCAACAATGAAACAGAAAGGTTTACCTGCTCGAGAATGAATTGAATCAGAGCCTCGATTTTCAAACCTCTACGAACAATTCCTTGGACTGTCGGGAAACGTGGATCATCCCACCCGTCAACCAATCCAGTTTGGACAAACCAGAGAAGCTTGCGCTTACTGAGAAGTGTAAAAACTAGGTTTAACCGGCTGAATTCGTAAAGCTGAACCTGTCGCAGTCCCATATCCTCCAGAACTTTAAAGTACTGAGCATTTCGGTCATGATACTCACTAGACCGAAGAGCATGCGTTATACCTTCAAGGGAATCAACAAACGGGCAAGCAAAGTCATATGTTGGATATATCTTATACTTATCCCCGATACGGTGGTGAGACATAGGATTGCATCGGTAATAAACCGGGTCACGCATGGCTTTGTTGGGATCTTGCATGTTGAATTTCCCACGAACACAGCACTGTAATCCTCTCTCACTTCCTGCAATCATTTCCTTCCATAGCTTCAAATTCTCCTCGACGCTATGATTCCTACATTTCGAATCAATCCCATCCATCCTCTCTTTCTGCATCTGCTCCCTCGGTGTGTCATCAACATATGCCTTACCCTCACGCATCAGTTTTTCCGCCATATCCATCAATTCAGGAAAATAGTCCGAAGTGTATGTCACTTTCTCATACTTGATCCCCAAGGTCCCAATATCCTTCACAAGATTATCCACAAACTCATTGCTTTCTTTAGCAGGGTTAGTATCATCAAAACGCACAATCACTTCCCCTTGGTAACGCTCAGCGAAATACTTGTTCAGCAACGCAGCCTTAGCATGTCCTATGTGAAGATAACCACTTGGCTCTGGAGCAAACCGGAGTTTAACCTTTCCAATCTCCGCTTCCGGCAAGTCCACTTCAGGCTTACCTTTATCCTGACCATCTCCTTTCACAGCTTGTTGGCTATCTTTAGACTTAGGTGCAGCAACAGGCTTCCCTGATCCTTTCTTAACATAAGTTGCTAGAACCTTGTTAAGCACCTCACTGTACTCGTCTAATATCGAATTGAACCATCTAACAAGACTCTGATACTTTTTAGATTTCCTCAAACTTTCCCATCTTTGACCAGTTCCTACCAAATCTCAACTAATCAGCTTCAAATACAGAGAAACTCACACCAAACACATAACAAAGATAACAAATTTCTTACCAGCAAGAGCTGACCAAATAGCGACATCAGCAATGGAAAGAGAATGGCCAACAAGAAACGTGCTACTCTCGAGATACTTATCAACACGACCACAAGCATTCTCAAACTCTGAACCAGAAGAGAAGACAGATGCGTAATCTACCCACTCATCAATCTGAGAACCACCCACAAGAACAAACAAAGTTACAAAGATTCAAAATTTACATCAGAAGATTCGAACTTTCATGTTAATACAAAGAATCGAGACCTGAGAAGAATCAAAAGCATTGTTGCCATAGAAATCAGGAAGCTTTTTCGCTGATCGACCAACATAGCGAAGAAGAACGGTGGCTCCATTCAATTTCCTCCTACATCAAGAAATTAACAAAAAGGTTTAAACTTTCATAGAAATCAAAGAAGGAACCAGACTAAGAAAACGGAAAGTACCCGTCGGAGAAGACAAAAGAAGGGACGGTTGTTGCAGCGGCGGAAGAATCAATCGTCACCGGAGAAGCTGAGAGAGAAAGAGCAACGATGACTGAAAGTGGTGGACTTTCCGGTGGGAACGAAAGCTTCATCCCATCCATCTTTGGATCTAAATCAGAGAAACGAGAAATGGATTGTGCAATGTGGGTTTGAGAGAGAGACGAGAAACAGAACCCTAGTTTTTTGGTTGAGTGGTTTCGGGTCTTAGGATTAGGTTTTTACTTTTTTAACTGTGGGCGGCTCCAAGTTGTCAACTTTTTCAATTTTTAGTCCATAAAGTATCAATCTTTACATAGTGTTTTTTTTTTTAACTCAACTTGGATTAGAGTAATAAGTAGTTAAATTGGTATGTACACATCATTTGGAGAATCATACTATACTAAAACTATCCTTGGTTATATGAGTTATGTGACTGGTTTCTGTATCAGTGTCTCTGCAGTTCTCTTTTCAAGAGAGAATACTTCATGGGAGCTCCAATGCAGAGGCAATTCAGAAAAGCTAAAAGGCAATACAAATCTTTGAACTAAAATCTCTCATAGACTCATATAGGAAAAAATCGAAACAGATAAACACTGTGCCAATAGAACTAAGGAATGGGAAGTAACCAGATACTCATTTAGCAATACCACTGAAATCCAATGCTAAATGGTCCCTCTTCTTTGGACAAGGTCATTGCTTAACCTGCTTTTTGTTCGATTCACGAAACCAGAAAGACTATCAATCAACTCTCAACCAAATGTGCACACCACACATCCTAAACAATCTACCGAGACATCATTATAAACCTAGCCATCACTAAAATCTCTGTAAACCAAGTCACAACAGGCTATATTCAGTCCTAGGCTAGTTTTAGTAGACCAATAGACTAAGTCTTGAGCACCTAAACTTCTTCGAATACACACATTATCTGTCTTGAACTATCATCTTACACATTTGGCACATTAGAGAGACAAAAAAATCATCTAAATTTACTCTGCACTGAAGCCAATCTTAATCTAAATACATTGAACTTACTATAAGTTTGATCATCTCCCACAAAGCTAACTCAACTAAATGAAATCTACCGATAACAAATCTGATTCAATACACAATTGCCCTTTTAAAGAATCATCACTGGTCTAAAACATAAGAAACAAAACACTCATAGCCATTTGATGGAGAGATTCTATACAGATTGATCCAAAGAAAGAAACCCAAAACCAAAAAATCTATAAATATAAGAATCAAGCAACCCCAAATCCCAATAACGAAACATACAAAATATTCACCGATGTGGATTACACTCATCAGAGCAGAAATCATTAGTCTCTAACATAACTCTCAACATCTCATGACTAAACCTTTCATCATTAGGATCAGAAACTGGAGACGAAACCGAAGAATCATCATCACCTCCTTCTCTCCTTCGAGGTCTCATCACACGAAAGCACCCACCTTTACGCGACCCAGACCATCGTTTTGGCGATTTGGGTTTCTTACGAAACTTACCTAAAAATCGATTCTTACTCTTTACCAATTGATTGGTGGTATCGAATTGATTATCGTCATCATCAACGATTGTTACATCTTTCTTCTTCTTCTTCTTCCTTGTCGTCGTCTTCGTCTTGGTATCGTTATCATCGACTCTGTTTTGTTCATTCAATGAAATCTCACTGTGATTCCCAGGCATTAACCAAACGAGAAAAAGAAAGATTCCGAATTTCTCAAAACCCAGATCAGAATTGTGAAGAAATTGAGGTCTGCTTTTGTGTTGTTGTTGTTGTTGTTGTTGTTGTTGTATTGTCTCTCTTCTTCACTTAGGTTTTTCCCCAATCAGAAAAAATCTTCGCTGGCTCTCACAAATTAATTGTGTGTTTAACGACTTTTATTAATTTAGTATTATTTTATTAGATTCGGGTATATCGCTGTTTTTATATGGAAATTTTATTATTATTATTACTGTTTTTTTTCTTATTATTATTGTTGGTTGACTGAAAAATAAAATCTTATTACTGGTTTTGATGAAGAACACGTTTTATACTTGCCATTGTTGTTTTGTTTGTCCCAAGCAAAAGTTACCAAAATTGAAACGGATCTCGATAAAGGAGTAGTTACGCCGGCTTTATTCTCTATATTTGGTTTCAGTTTGTGATTCTTTAGCATTTTTATAATATTCTATTAGAGGGGTGTACATTCTTGTTTACGGTTTGGTTTTTGTTTTTCAACTTCAAAACAAAAATAGAAAATAGTTTCTTCATTTCTTCGGCATCTAAGTTTCAGTGTTAGCCATTCTTAATAAAGTGAATTTGCACCGTTTAGTATATTTTGGTTTGTGAGATTCTATTTAGTGATATAGTTCATGGAATTGTCCGATAAACCGTGTTCACATGACTTGGGAATAGTATGTGATCCGGGGCTTATCGGTCTTTGCTGCGGACGGCCAATCTCGGGCCTCATGTTAAAAGCTTCAACTACTCTATGTGTTGGTAGCTCGGCTTTTATAATTTGCAATCGCCTTTGGACTCAAAACAAAAAAAAACTTTTGTTTCTATTGTTTACCCTAATATAATATACTAATTAGAGCCAATAAAATGCAAAATTAAGAGTTAATATTAGGGAATGTTGTTGAAATGATTACTGAGAATTAGTTCAACTAGAATGGGCAAACTATGATGTCGCAAATTAAGAAAAATGAAAATTCTATATACAATAAAATTGGCGTGTCCATATCTTTTAATAAAAGATGACTTCATAAAGAGACGATTGAATTGAAACTTCAAATAAATAAATACATCTTCTTAATCAAATATAATTCAAAACCCGAAAAATCTATTAGACCATCCCCATCGGACAAATTTAGAGGGTATCTTCAAATTTTAATAAAATTAAAAAATAGAAAAATGGGAATTAATGCGCTGAACAGGAGAGACACTGTGGCTTTGATGTCTGTGAGAAGACATTTTTCTGATACTGGAAGAAACAGAACGTGTCACCATAATATTGGTTGGTGCTATTTTTTTTTTCCTTCATTTGGCTAACAAACTTCTCTCTTCATTTCAGAAAATCGGTCGATACTTACTAAGACTAAATTAAATCTATCACAACGAATCGATCCGATGGTTTTTACATTAAGCCAATTTCTCCGATTTGTTTTTGGCGAATGTATCTGGTGAATGGAGAAAGGTGGTGGATTTGTGTTAATGGTGAAACTGAAAAAGTGGTCTGATGATTCTTCTGTAATGGTGAAAACTGAATCTTCCATGAAAGTTGAAGACACCCATTTAAGCTCACCAATGGGAAGAGAAAACTGAAACAAAGTTAATGAATGTCTTCAGATTAAAATAGTATTAATTTTATAATAAATTAAAGTTAAGACATCATGTATGAGGATCACCGATGTAGATGCTCTTAGGTTTTATGGTTTTTAAGTTAACAACTGAAAAAAACTTTCTAAAAACTTGCAACCAAACAGAATTATATAATTTGTATGGGTTTTTCTTGGTATAGTTTTTTTTGCCTACTTAGTAATAAGAAAGAGGAAAATTGTATATCATTTAGGTTAATCTAATACGATTTTCATTAATTGGTTTAAATGAACACTAAAAATGATTTACGTATATCACTTAGAGGGTAAATATTTTACCATTATCTTTGGGAAATAAAAGTTTACAACAACATAGTCTAAAGTAAAATTGGCACACTTCAACTCGTACATGACTTTGAGAAACCTATAACACTTATTTTTGGAAACATTAGAAGATATTCTCACATCCTCCGAATCTTATGTGGGACAAAGAAAGAGCTTCAATGCTTTGACGAAGTGATGTTTCGACGAACTGATGGTAACATTTTCGTTGAAACATAGTTTTGGTTGAATGAGATAACGTCGCTGATTCCATGGCAAGATATACGAGAATTCTGACAAACATTAGGAGTAACGATCCTCGCGTTGTTCACATATATCCCGGACCCTCCAGATTTTGTGATGGTGAACATTCTATCAGAGAAGCTACAAGGAACAAGAGTTCTGTTTGGAAAATGAAGCATGTGGTTGATCATAAGCCAAGCAGGGATCGTATGTTTTAGGATAAATGTTTCAAGACTCTCCGGAGTAATGTCTGCATGAGAAATATCGTTGTCGCTAGGCATCAAGAAAGTAATATCTGTGTTCCTGAAGTAATTTGTATCGTTGAGGAAACGAAGAAGGATGACAAAACCGTTGTAAGATTGCCTTCTCATGTCGGTCATGGCAGAGATGAGGTCGGTTTGGTTGTAGTTGTCATGTCTCAATATGAGATGTGGTGGCTCGGTGGATGCAAGAATCGTAAGAGAAAAGAAAAACAAAGGAGCTATAACTAGGGAAAAAGTTTTCATACTAGCTGATATTAGAATCATCACGCATATAATTTTAGAATTTGAAAACAAAGTTATATACTATGTTGGACAAGAAGAAGAACATGACCTTTGCGAGTTAATACTAAACCGGCGAGAGTTTCGTAGTAATTAGTTGATCCATGGTTGATTCATGACTTCAACTTTTTTCATCTTTTAAGTGTGATCTAGAATACTCGTGTGGATTTTCTCTCTCTTTGTGTCATACTTCATCCGTTTCATATAAATGTTATTTTATGATTTCATTCTAAATTTTGACTCATAAGATATTTTGATTTGTCCATACCTATATTAAAACAAATAGAGTAACTTTTTAATCTTGAGAAGCTCCTGAGGATCTGTTTAGAACTTAGAACCTTAAACTCCCACAAACGCTTCAATAAAGGAGCGGCCATAGAAAAACAAATTAAACTCTAGTCCTCAATTCTACCAACTATATGTGTTAAACTACATAAAGAATCTCTACTAGAGATGGCAAAGAACAACAAACACAAAACTGCGTTACACCATTATAAGTATAACCGAAATAAATACACACATATATACATCCACAGTCAAGAAGAAAAGAAAATTAGGAGTTGAGGGAGGTTTAGTGAAGAACAAGATCATTAAACCCGCGTTTAGAGGCTAAGCCGATAACACACAACATGTAAAAGACTTTCCCACTCTTCACTTTTGCTTTTACTATTGATTTTCCTTTCTCCACTTTCATCTTTGCCTTCACCAACATTGGCTTATGCGAGTCTCCTAACCGCTCTCGCTCTTCTGCTTCCGGTTCCTCCTCTATCGTCTCGAGCCTCCCCTTTAATATCTCTTCCAAGTCTTTCCCCAACTCACATATCCTCTTATTCTGTCAAATCACAAAATATTTTAGAAAGTTAAAAATATATGAATCCGAGATCTTTGGGTTTTCACAACATATACCTCGCAATCACGGTTTAAGTTCCGCTTGTTCATCCGTCGATGTACAACCCACCACATCTTCCTATACACCAAACTCCTCATATAACCTTTCTTGCTTCTTCAAAATTCTTTCTACTTGTCACATCAGTTTCTTTTAAAAGCTTGGCAGAAAATGTGATGGCTTTCACCAACCCTTTACAGCTTTATAATGATACCTCTTGATTCTCTCAAAGTGACCAAAAAAGTTTGTTACTTTACAGACAAGCTTCAATCTTTAAATGTGTTGCTTCTCATTATAGCACATATTATTTAAAAAAAACGAGGTGGTTGTCACAAATCATCACATTCTGTTTTGTAAAGTCTTTATGTTCTGTAAAGTTATCATCTCCTTTATCATGCTATCTCTCTTCTTGCTTTTTTTTTTTCTTTCTTTCTGTTCCTTAATTGATGCTTTATTAGTCACGCTTAATCTCCAGCAATTACATAAATAATCTCTTTCTCATATTGTCAACGACTAATCTGAGATAAAATAATAAAATAATAAAAATTATAGCTGCTCTTATAAACAAAAGTCACAACAGACTATCATCTATAATCTGCTACATTCAGTCCTAGGCTAGTTTGAGTGCATAAACTTCTTCAAATACACCAATGTCCGACTTGAATTACAATCTTAAAAAATCATCCAAATTTACTACAAACAGAAGACAAATCTTAATCTAATACATTGAACTTATTATGAGTTCGACCATCTCCTACAAAGGTAAAGAAAAGAAAACACAACTCAATGAAAACTAACGATAACAACTATGCTATGTGAATCAGAATCAATATTCAATACACCTAGCTTTTAAAAGAATCATTATTGGTCTAGAACATAAGAGAAAGAACTTAGAAGATATCCTCACGTCTCCGACGGTAGAAAACGGTATGAGTATGATTGGGGAATATTATGATGAGATATACATATATATGTTGTACGTTGATAATTAAATTGCTATGGAGAGGTATTGGAGAAGCTCAAGACCATTGATAGTCACTTTGTTGAATTCTAATGGCTTCCATAAAAGTTGAAGAATGGTTCTCAAAGATTTTTCGATTAGTTGCAATTGTATCTTCTATATCATGTACAACATTTTTGCATTCATCGATCACAATAATTTCCCGCCAATTCTCTCAACGCTAAGAGTAGATGTTAATCCCATCATGTTTTAGTTTGTATTTGTGAATCGCACAAAAATAATTTGTAATTTCAAGAGAAACCATAGATGCGTGGATAATGTATATCTATGTTGTCATAGCAAACAACGATATCATTCTGCAAACCACATAACATATGTATTATTATCCACATCATGATTTTACAATTACACTGTTGTTTGTTTGTTCTGGTTGGACAATGCAAAAATCGCAGTCGCAGTCATGGCGCCGCCTAAATCCCGAAAACAAATTGGAACTAAAACTGCTTAAAAGGATGGTTGAAAGTGAAACTGACATCAGCATCAGGATAATTCATGTATTTTTTTTTTAAGTTGCATGATAAAGTGAAAAGAATATTTTCTTGTTTTCTTTGTCTCAAGTCATCTTATTATATACTATTACTAGATTTTAACCCGCTGTGTACCGCGGGGACAATTTATTTTTAAAGTTAGTATATATAAAAACACCATTTATTTTATTAATGCTGATCTTATTTATGATATGTTTACGAATCATTTGTCTAAATATTTTAGTCGATGCGGGACGTTGAACCCACACATTTTTCGCCAATTGGTTAAAATATGTTCATTTTTAAAATTTCGAATCACAAGATATGACGGAAAAAAATTTGAATTTTTTTTAAACTCTATATATTATATAATGATGTTAAAAAATTGTGATATATTAAACTTTTTAAAAGTTTAAATATTGATAACGTTTTATTAAGTTTAAATATAGAAATAATTATATTTAAAAAGTTAATATTTTTTACCTTTTAGGTAATGACATAATAAATCTAAAAGCAAGGATTTAGAAGATTTAGATCTTTAATTAAATATTTTCATTCCTAAATAATTAAGCATGACATTGTAAATAAGTTCAAATACATGATTTATTTATTTAAACAAAAACGTTTAGTAAGAATAATATTTATTTAAACAAAAAACTTTGTTTTAAAATATTGTTAACAAATATATTTATGCTAATTTTAAGGGATTGATGTGAAGTTTGTTTGGATTAAATTTGATTGATAATGTGATTGACAATTTAAATTAAGAATGTAAAGTAAAATTAATTAGTTTGGAAAAAAGATTTAATGCTAATGGCATTATTGTAAATAAGTTCAAGTTTAGGATTTATTAGCTAAAATGGCTCAAAAAATGTATATGTAAATTAACTCGTTAGTTTAAAATTTGGTTTTCTTAGTCTAACAAGAAGTTAAGAAAAATATAAAACTTACTTTTTTTTTCCCGGAAAGATGAACCTTGCAGGAAAAAGACAAACTCTGTAAAACCAAACCGACCTTACTTTTTGGCGATTGAATGAAACATAATTAAGAGGCTTTTTCAAGATCAGGATACTGATCTCGATATGAATAGTCTAAAAAATCTAGATCATTTTCAATTTCAAATCGATTAGAGGCCAAGTAGAAAGTTGTATTTTGGAATGGTCAACAACGATCTACTCGTTCTTTAGCCATTTCATACAAGAAAGTTTATTAGTGGTGTGCATATTTCCATTGTTGTTATTGAAAACAAGTTTTTGAGTTCTAACCTAAATTTGTTTTTATTCAAAGTTATTGAAAACTTGTTTAGGTTAGAACTCAAAAATAAAAATTATATTGCATTTCAACTTTTCATACTGCCTTACTTAAGTTGTTATCTATCATCTTCTAAGTTTCTATGGATTATTGGATTTTAATGGATTGTAAAATTGTCGTAGAAAATTAATTTATTAGAAGTCATTGATTTTAAAATAAATAAAAAGTAGATATGAAAACTAGACAAGTAGAAAATTTTAACTAAAACAATATTGATGTAGCATTATATTAAGTTTTTTTTTTATTGATACGACAATGCTGATCCATTTACATTCACATCACAAGAAAGTAAAAGCAAGAAAACCTACAACCTAATTATTGTAAAGTCTTTGAAACATATTTCAACAATAGGTTTACTTCCTTGAATTATTTCGAACATATATAGTATATATAAATAAGGTTTTGTGCAACTTTACCTTCTATCTCCAAAATATGCAGAATAATGCTATAAAGTCCAAAATAAAAAACAATATAACCCTTATACATTATATCTAAGATTAAGTCTATGTTCTTCCTCGCTTTGAATGTGATTCCCCAAAGATGAAGGCTTCTTCTTGGCAGATAGAACAAATCCGAGAAATTCATGATCGTTGAATGACGATTTATAGCTAGATTTTTGTCGTTTTTCCTCGAAACAACAGAGGATTGTTAGATAGTTATGATCTTTGATGCATTTTTATACTTCCAATGTTCTTGGTCCAAAGGACGGCTCTGATCAGAAGACATATCGATGTAAAATTTAATATTTTTAAATATTTTAAAGTTAAAAAATGAAATATTTTGTTTACGCCTTGTAATTATGGAGGAAAATGCAAAAAAAAAAAAAAAAACTGTATTGATCTGGTGCTGCTTGAGCCTAATCGTTTTTTGTGATGTACGCAAGTTTTTTTTTTGTGTGTGTGTGAATAGATTAGTCCTAAGAACAAATTACTAAATGCTCAGTAAAACAATCATGCATAAATAACAAACAGAGATAAGAAAAAAATATCCTTAGGATTGCATCCGACGTTTATACTTTATATTGTGGAAACTATCATGCCGATGGAAGAACTAAACCCATTTGCACAAGAGGTCAAGCCACGAGACCAACTTCCATTGTAAGACGATAGTCTATAGATATAATTTGGCTGTATCAAAGTTAACTATAAATATAAGGTGTATTTTTTTTGTAGATCAATAAGATTACATTTTAACAATTGTACACATGGTTAATGAATGACTCAGGTAAAACTTAATTTTAATTCTTTTTCTATCTAAAATTTTACATCTTTTTAAACAGAAATGATAACAAATAAATAGAAAATCGTAGTAAAAAGTTTGGTTAACCATTTTCGTTAAATAACTTTATGAGTCAGTCCGAGAATTAATACATGATGCTGTTGTAACAATTTCTTTTATCATCTAGTAGCCTCTTTGACAAAGGCCCATTAAAGCCCATAACAAGTAGCTCTAACAAAACCAGACGCAAACGCTTCTTCTGACTTGGTGACGAAGGGACACGCAAAAAGAGGACCTTTAACTCTCTCTGAGTCACCACTTTCACGTTAATCGAACCAAAGTTCACGTTTCTCTCTTTGACTTTTCAAAACGTTAAATAATAGTAGTAATACAAAGTCTAAAACTTCAATTAAGCGTTATTAATCAGACCAAACAACGAGATTATACAGTGATTAATTTGAGCATAAACACAATTAAAGACGAAACAAACACTAATCCAAAACCTTTTAGAAACAATAACAAGGTTCGTGTAAGTGAAGAAGTCGAAAAAAACGTCTCCGACGGTAGTAAAAAGCCGATCTGAGTCGTGACCAAACGACGCGTTTCAATTTCGGAGCTGATCTTAATCTTGTCAACACAACTCGTTTCACTCTCGTAACAGATCTTGAAACTTTCTCAGCGAAACTCTGTTTTCTTGAAAACTGGTAGCTTCTGAGAAACAACTGTCTCTTCTCCATATACTCTCCATATGGTGCACCGTAGTAGTCACCACCACTAGTGCTTCTGAACACAAGCTTCTCACTCATCGGAATCTGAAAACGCTTCAGTCGCCGCCGTAGTTACGAAGAGTTTGGTTAGAAGCGTGTGTTAAACTCTTTGTCTCGCTCATTCACTTTCTCTCTCTCTCTTTCTCGTTTCAAGTACTTATAGATGTTTGCTTTATGTTTAAGCACTGTGGTCTTATTGGCACAAAGTAACCTAAGTGCTCTCTCTCTCATTTGAAAGTCTTTGTTCACGTTAATACATCCAAAAATATCTGGCAAGATTTTAAGTTTTAACCTATTCCCAAGAAGCAACAACATTCCCACTAACATAAAGTTGTTACGGTGAATGTTGTTTAGAGAATGAATGTGTATTAGTACTTCTTTTTATGAGGCCATTTTGTTTTGAAAATGAAAAGAATATACTACTTTTGTTTTGTTTAATTCCAACACACCCATACATTGAATCAGAAGGACCCAAGATAAATAGTTCAAAGGATTTAAAACGAATGCCTATTTTTGTCACAAATAAATGTATTAACATTTTTTATATTTACACTTAAAAGTTTATACAATTTTAAATAGTATTTCATTATCTAATATACGAATCTTGTAGTGCTTTGTTTCTTTTCATTCATTTTAGTCTCTTTTGTGGTCACAAAAAGAATATGATAGACCTAAAGAAATAGTTTAAGTTTGGTGGACATTACTAGTTTAGTGTAGTTAGGTGTGTGAAGATGTGACAAGGCATTAAAGAAGGATAAGCTAACTCCTATGCATTTACTTTGCTTGCTATGGTCAAAACCTAACCCTTTCATCATCCTAAGAACAAGACTTTTGTATGCAATGTCACCACAATACTACTACTTACAAGCTCAGTCACCATCTGAATTCAAGGCCTCTGTTTATTATTTAGATCTCAAACTTAAGATACTGATGCCAAGAACAAACTGTATATGTAAACATTATCAGACTCTGAAATTTGGCTTTACATGTATTAGAAAAGAATGGTCCTAGTTCGCTGCTGCGAGCGATTCACAAGCTTTAGAAGTAATTAACTGAGAAGTTCCATATCCTATTATCTACAAAGCAGGCAAGAACAACACACAGGCTGCAAAAGAATATGGCAGTAGAAGACTCATTGTATAAAGCTACAAAAGGTAAATGGGTTTATAAGCTTTTTTCATTTATCCTCAAGTCTCCAACTAACAACATCTTCCAACTAAGAACACACCTCAGAAGATTCATCTGAATACAACTATTAGGAGCATGTTTTGTACCTGTTAATGGTGATTTCTACATTTTCTCTGCTCCTATCTAGGCCCACTTTCACTTGCAGATGGGACATTGCTGGGGAAACTAGATAGATCAATGTCAATGAGCGACATATCATACATTGTTTCAAGAGAATCTGAGGCATCCACCAGCAAGGAAGATTTCACAGCATCAGAGCGTGCAGGATCAGAAGTTACGCTGGAGCTTTTAGGTGAGCTTGCCTCTGAAGATAGACTACTTGAGACTGAAACACCATCTATCTTGTTTGCATACACAGGTTTGTTTTTTCTCATTGCATCCATCTCTTGGCCAGTTGGCACAAAGGTTCTCGATCGGTACTTCTTTGTCCCCTCGTCACCACCATCTTGATGGTTATAGAGCACATAATCGTGATAGGTAGGAGCAAACTGCAATAAAACAATCATCAGAAAACCAATATGAAAAAAGTATATTATCTGAAGTAAAGATGGCTTCAAGAGAAACCATTTACCTGGTGAACAGTGTCATGGTAAAAGTCATTTAGTTTTACAGCATGTGATAAGCTTCCTGAGAAACTGCCAGATCCACCAACATTGGCACCAGCATACTCCTTGTATGGAAAAGCATAGAAATGACATGCTGCAGCAATGAGCATCTCGACACATATTATAAAATTTTGAAAATGAGCTGCTGCCTCTGCACTCTTTATGAATCCAGATTTTGCAGCAAGGAAAACGAGAACACCCTGTGCAAAGAAGAGGGTCATGGAACACAATCAGAAAACACAACTATGCGTGGAAGATAGCAAAAGGCAAGAGAGGATATCAAATACTCTGAAGTAGTAAGCAAATTTAACCTGCCAATAGGTTAGAAAGACCACAGACTTTATGATCACAAACTTTGGGACTGGATTGAATGGCTGAAGTAGATCTCTGCATGCCATATAAAACAGCACAAGTGCGTACAAAGCCACTGTGTAGGATATGGTATAGATGATGGTAAGATAGAGATATGCTTGATCAGGGTTAAAATTTCCATCCTTGTACTTCCCTTTAGCATAAAGCACAAGTGTGACAGCAACTAGGATAGGCTTCAGAATTACAAATTGCAGACAACCCTGCTTGCATCGTCGAATAAATCGCCTGCATGAAAAAGACCATAGTGCATGTGTCAATAGATTTCAGCTAAGAGGACTGTCTTATAAAAACGCAAGATAAATAGAATCATCATGAGACCTCGAAATCCAAACAGAACACTCAAATGTCCAGGTCATTAATATTGTATGACTTGCACAGAAAAATCATCATCCAAAATGATAGGAAATACCAGGAAAGATTATGTAAACACTGCCTTATTGATAAGTAGAAGAATTTTGTTTCATTCTGCGAACTTACCCGTCCAGTGTTAAAGGCGGAAAGCAACATGTCATAAGAGACCATGATGGCTTTAAAGAACGACCACTCAAACTAAGCACTACTGATCCTGGGCCTCCAACCCATGCCAAACACAGCGATAGAAAATTGTAGATAACCCATGCTTCATATCTGGAACACCAAAAAGGTCATCAGAGTAGGCTAAAGGCCATTGACTTTGAACGGAAACAGAAAACTTTCAAGACCAACTCTAAGACCTATTGAGCCACTCTAAAAGAAGAAAAACACCACTAACATCGTCTATGCACAACTAGAAATTTAGGAATACTCACACTTCTCGTATGGAATCAAAATATATCGAGCTTTTGGGTAACACAAGAGACAAGAATGACATGAAGGCATAAACCTGGCAGCAAGAAGCAAACAAACATGTCAGTGAGACAGAATTCAACATGTTAAGGACTATAAACAATTCAAGCTAGAGATGATGAAAAGCACTAACCGGGACCATGAAGATAATGCGTACAATATATCTCTGATAAGTTGGTTCCGTGTAATTCAAAAGATGCCTGTAGATATGAAATATCGCCAAAGCAATAGCTCCAACAGTACATAGAAACGCCACAATATTCAGATAAAATGGTATCAAATCCGCCATTCTGCAAACACACATAAATCTCCATGACCAAACTCATCAAAGCAAATGCAAAAAAAAAAAGAGATCTTTGGTATACAACAAACCTCTAGAAAGAGCTAAGACGGATCTGTGAAGAAAACTTCAAATTGCCTCTTCTTAAGGTATCAAGAGGGTTCTGAAATTGAAGGGTTACACCGAAATCAGAGCAAGAACACGAACCCAATTTCGCGATTCACTAAAGTTGGAAACTTTCTGTCAGAGATCGAAGAGAATTTGAGATACGATCGAAACGCAATTGAGGATAAAATTCGTACCTTTGAAATCAAAAGGGGAAGAGAAGAATGTAACCGTAGTAACGAAGCAACACAAAAACAGAAAAACCCTCTGATTAGCGGATTAAAGGGGATTTTGTGGATGAGGGTTTTGAGAGATAAAGCCTTTCTTCTTCCTTTAGAAAGGAAAGGAGAGAACTTTATCACAGCAAAGCAAGTTCGAAAATGCAGAAGATTGTTAAAAAGGAATGATTTTTAATTTTGGTTTTGTGAAGAGATTATTTAGATGAGGTGGAATCGATTCAACGTCCATCCAATACAGCCTGTGAACTTCAAACCCTAAATTATTTCATAATTTATTTTATTTTATTTTTTTGGAATAATCTATTTTGTTTAACATTATTATTTATTCACAAGTCTTACCCAATTCAATGATTACAATTGTTAATTAGTTTGTTAAAATTGTCGGCAAAGGATACATAAGGTTTTCTGGTTTGCAATAGCAAATAAAGAAAGAAATATCGTTGAATTTTAGTATTTTGTTATATATCAAAGGAGAAAAGAATATTGAAAAACAGTTTGGTATAAGATTAGTGATTGTATTTTAAGAATATTTAATTTAATGTTGGTGTAGATGTATAATGTTAAAGGAAAAGTTTTAAAATAATAGATTGCAAGTTTGTAAGATAAATCTATGTGACAAATGAGATGTAAAAGGTGAAACATATATTTTATGTCATAAAGTTCAAAAAGGATTATAAAAGAAAAATACTTGGGTTAACTGTTTACCCTCTTAATTTTAGCCAATCAGGATTTATCATCTAATAATAAAAATAATAATTTATTTAATTAAAAATTTTAATTTTTTATTAAAACGAAATTATGTATCGGTTTGGGTTTATTAGAAAGGGTTAGACTTTAAATTTTATGATAAAACAATGTTAAATATCGGTTTGGGTTTATAAACGGATTTAAATTTTATAATTACACAAAGTTAAATGTTGGTCTGGGTTTAGAAAATACGATTAAGGTTTAGATTTTTTACGATTAAACGAGTTTAAATGGTAGTTTGGGTTTACAAAAGAGAATTATGGTTTAGATTTTGTAATTAAACGGGATTATATATCGGTTTGGGTTTATAAAAAAATGGTTAGAGATTAGATTTAATAATTAAATAAGTTTAGTGGGTTTTAATAAATTTATTTATTTATTTAATATTAATTGTTTTAATTTATTTAATTAGATGACATGATAAATTTTAATTGGTTAATTAAGAGAAGGTGAATGAAAGAGGTTCACCCCTAGGGCTGAAATAAAGAGTCATAAAATGTTTCAACCTATTCTGCTATGAAAAAATTCACCCTTTTTAAAGATTTATGTTTTATTCCATAGAAAATAGAATGAAGATCCTATACTTGGTTTGAGAGACTTGTATTCCATAAGAATGAGAATGAGGATGGTTTTGGAGTTATTGATCATTTTTGGTAAAGATTTGCCAAAAACAAGATGGGTAATTTGTTTGGTTGTAGATCCCAATTGGGGATTATCACATGTGTAATTGAGGAAAGGAGAGGCAGATCCATATTCCATAGGGATGTCATTGCTTCATATGGTGTTTTGGTGACCAAATCGTTGGCTATGTCTCAATGAAGGTCAAATACTATATTGTTCGTTGTATTACTAAGACAAAGGTATATTATATAAAAAAATTATGTGATTTTTTTAATCAACCAAAGAGACTCAAATTTCTTATGAGATTTTCTAATTAGAAGTAGTCATTTTTTATATCTTTGCAGGATAATGTCTTTGGATTATTCATTCTCTCAGTTCTACTCGGTTGTGACTAGTTGAGCTTTCAGTTTAAGTTTTCTATGGTTATGGTATATTGGAAATTGTCTGTTTGTTTGTTCTTTTAAGCTTATATTTTTTTGTTCAGGTTCGACGCCAACTGTTTCTCTGAGATTGTTTGCGGGTTTTGATGGTTTTGAATTTAAGATTTACTTATTAGATTCTTTTGTCATTTACTTCATTTTTCTCTTACTTTGCTTCTTTTTAAGACTTAGTTTTCACCAGCTTAGTTTTAAAAAAGTTTCAACTTTTATCGGTTTCGTGTATTAGAATCGTATTCTATCTTGTATTCTACTTTTCTTTTAATATAGTGGAAATGTTTTTTGTCGGCAACAGCTATATAAATCTACTTTTGCTTTTAAGGTCGACTGTATTAGCAATAAATTAACGAAAAAAGAATATTGAAAACATTTTTGGTACAATATTATTTAAAGTATTTTAAGAACATTTTATTTAATATTAACTTAATGTCTATAACAACAATTTAAATGTTAAAGATAAGTTTTAAAGTAACAGATTACTTGCATGAAAAAATAATCTATGTGACCAATTAGATGTAAAAAATGACACATATTAAATAATTTTTCATAAAGTTTGAAAAATATTATAACATGTTTCAACCTAATTTGGTATGACAAAATTCATCTACTATTTTATAGTTTCATAAAGTTTTTTAAAATACACCCATTTTACTTTTGTAAATAATGTTTTTCTTAATCTACTATTTACATTTAAAAAAATATTTCTCATTCATTATAATCGTTTTTTTTTTTTTTTGAAGATGTATCATCTTTGACATGATATTGTTTTATATGTAGCTACATGAAGGCATCAATATGTTGTAGTATGGTATCTCTAACCAATGGTTGTGGACTTGTGGTGCAACTGCCTTTCACAATTTCAACAACAGAAGTTAAAATGATTTTTTTTTGAAAGAAAAAGTTAAAATGATCTTCTACTTTTCATTTTACCTGGTGGATAATTTAACACTAAAGATTGAAAAAATAAAAATCTATTTAAATTTTCGGTGATGGATTTATCGATAGATTTCTAAATAACAATGATTAACGAGATTTAGTTCAATAATTATCAACAAGGTGGAAGAAAAATAGTGTTTAAGGAGGGTGAGAATGAGATTGAGACTAGTACATCCAAAATATGAAAATAAATATCTCTATAACTATATCCATACCTCCAATGATCCAAACATGGCCAGAAGCCCAGAATCAGAATAATAAAAGCCATACAATGGACCTAAATAAACATAGCCCAATAACGGCCCACTAAAATCTGATATTTTACATCAACTTGAGTGGTAGAAATAAATAAAGATAGGGCAGAAGCAGAGAAGCAAAATCGTGGAAGGTTACAAAGCCTTTCAAAAACCTCACTCTCTCAACTCTCAAACCTTATCTCCTTCCTTCTCTTCTCCTCTCCTCTCCGTCGAGCTTACTATCTCCACAAAATGGCGTCGACGGTAGGAGTTCCATCACTATACCAAGTTCCTCACCTTGAAATCTCCAAACCCAATTCCAAAAAGAGGTCTAATTGTTTATCTTTATCTCTCGATAAGCCTTTCTTCACTCCCTTATCTCTTGTTCGTAGAACTCGTCGTATCCATTCCTCTTCTCTTCTTGTTCCTTCTGCTGTTGCTACTCCTAATTCTGTTCTCAGTGAAGAAGCTTTCAAAAGTCTTGGTCTTTCTGACCATGACGAATATGACCTTGACGGCGACAACAACAACGTTGAAGCTGATGATGGTGAAGAACTCGCTATCTCTAAACTTAGTTTGCCTCAACGTCTTGAAGAGTCTCTTGAGAAACGTGGTATCACTCATCTCTTCCCCATTCAGGTTTGTCTCTTTTGTATGTTTTATTTCTGTTTTCAAAATTCTTAAAAATGGTTCCTTTATGGATAAGTTCGCTTAGGGTTCCGTTTTATCTCATTTCCAATTGAAAAAATGGTTCCTTTGTGGATAAGTTAGCTTAGGGTTCCTTTATATCTCATTTCCAATTGTAAAAATGGTTCCTTTATGAATAATCTGTGTTTTGATTAAGAAGCACAATCTTAGATATGTTTGAGTCTCTATTGACATGATGTTGTTTGGTATATGTGTATGAAGAGAGCTGTGTTGGTACCTGCACTGCAAGGAAGAGATATTATAGCTCGTGCAAAGACAGGAACTGGAAAGACTTTGGCTTTTGGTATTCCTATCATTAAACGTCTCACTGAAGAAGCTGGAGACTACACTGCTTTCAGGTCTTTGTTTATTTTTACTTTGGTATACCATTTGTTTAGATGTGACCTTTTTTCCATTGGATTTTGCTAAAGGTTTAGTCTTTTGTTGTGAGCAGGAGGTCTGGTCGTCTTCCTAAGTTCCTTGTCCTTGCGCCGACCCGAGAGCTGGCTAAGCAAGTGGAGAAGGAGATTAAGGAGTCTGCACCTTATTTGAGCACTGTTTGTGTGTATGGGGGAGTTTCTTATACCATTCAGCAGAGTGCTTTAACTCGTGGTGTTGATGTTGTTGTTGGAACTCCTGGAAGAATCATTGATTTGATTGAAGGAAGGAGTCTTAAATTGGGAGAAGTTGAGTATTTGGTACTTGATGAAGCTGATCAGATGCTTGCTGTTGGGTTTGAGGAGGCCGTGGAATCGATTCTTGAGAATCTTCCAACTAAGCGACAAAGTATGCTTTTCTCAGCAACTATGCCTACTTGGGTTAAGAAGTTGGCGAGGAAGTACCTTGACAATCCCTTGAATATTGATCTGGTAAACGCTTTCCTATGCTTGCCTTTGTTCCTTATCAATTTTCAGCTTGACTCAGATGCTTAATGCTATCTTCTCGTTTGTTTTATTTGATTGGCAGGTTGGAGACCAAGATGAGAAGCTCGCAGAGGGTATCAAACTTTATGCAATCGCAACCACATCGACATCAAAACGCACTATTCTAAGCGACCTTATTACAGTATGTCTGAGCTGATAATTTGCTGTTTTCTTAACATGATTGATGATTGATTGGTGCTTTGGCTCTCAGTTGATTATTTTTATTTTCTTAATTTGAAGGTGTATGCGAAGGGTGGCAAGACCATTGTTTTTACCCAAACTAAAAGAGATGCAGACGAAGTTTCTCTTGCATTGTCAAACAGTATAGCTACCGAAGCACTTCATGGAGATATATCTCAGCATCAAAGAGAGAGAACACTCAATGCTTTCCGTCAAGGGAAATTCACCGTATTAGTTGCCACTGATGTTGCATCTCGTGGACTTGACATCCCGAACGTAGATCTAGTAAGTTCTCAAAGTTTCGGTACATAGTTTATCATCTCTTATGGCATGTTTGTCTGTTTGTTCTGACATTTTCTTCTACAGGTTATCCACTATGAACTTCCTAATGACCCAGAAACTTTTGTGCACCGTTCTGGTCGTACTGGGCGTGCAGGGAAAGAAGGCTCTGCCATTCTCATGCACACCAGCAGCCAAAAGAGAACAGTGAGGTCTCTGGAGCGTGACGTAGGCTGCCATTTTGAATTCATTAGCCCACCAACTGTTGGAGACTTGTTGGAATCGTCAGCAGACCAAGTGGTGGCCACTCTAAATGGTGTTCACCCTGACTCCATAAAGTTTTTCTCAGCAACTGCTCAAAAACTATATGAGGAGAAAGGAACAGATGCTTTAGCTGCAGCTCTAGCTCACCTGAGTGGTTTCTCTCAGCCGCCTTCATCAAGATCTCTCCTCAGCCATGAGAAGGTATAATTCTCAACCATGCTTTAAAAATTCAAAAAAACAAATACGAGATCATTGAACTTTCTAGAATGCTTCTTGATACTCTTACAAACTGCAACATAATCTATATAGCAAATCTTTTTTTTCATAGAAATGTGTTATTCATGAGCTGAAGTTAAATTTTTGGACTGCAGGGATGGGTGACTTTGCAATTGATCCGAGATCCAACGAACGCTAGAGGCTTTCTGTCTGCGAGGTCTGTTACTGGTTTTCTTTCCGATCTTTACCGTACAGCTGCAGATGAAGTTGGAAAAATCTTCTTGATCGCCGATGACAGGGTAAATATCTTTGAAATGGTTGTTACTTTTGCAGTAGCGTCAAAACTATCTTCTTTGGAAATTTATGATTCTGTTATCTCAGATCCAAGGAGCTGTATTTGATCTACCAGAGGAGATCGCGAAAGAGCTCCTAGAGAAAGATGTCCCCGAAGGCAACAGTTTATCCATGATAACAAAGGTATTGATTCTGGCTTCTCTTAGTTTTTACTGGCTTTCACTCTTTATCCAACATAACATGTTTTTCATAATTAGACCTTTTTGACTAACACTTCACATCTTGGGTTTTGATTGTAGTTACCTCCACTTCAAGATGACGGACCATCTAGTGATAACTACGGACGGTTCTCTAGCAGAGACAGGATGCCTAGAGGAGGAGGAGGTTCTAGAGGGTCAAGAGGCGGTAGAGGAGGATCATCACGAGGCCGTGATAGTTGGGGAGGTGATGATGACAGAGGTAGTAGAAGGAGCAGTGGTGGAGGAAGCAGCTGGTCCCGAGGTGGTAGTAGTTCCAGAGGAAGTTCTGATGATTGGTTGATCGGTGGCAGAAGTTCATCAAGCAGCAGAGCTCCTTCGCGGGAGAGGTGAGTATTTAAAAAAATCTGTGTTAAAGCTTTCACAACATCCCCATCCTACTGATTGATTGATGCCTTTAAACAGAAGTTTTGGAGGTTCATGCTTCATTTGTGGGAAATCTGGACACAGGGCAACAGATTGTCCTGATAAGAGAGGATTTTAGAGTTATCGTAGCAAATGGTTTCTGCTCTTGGGAGAAAGATCCTTGTCCTTTTTGGTGTTCTTAATGCGAATCTTTTCGTGCTTGCTTCAACGGTTTGTTTCAGACGGTAGAGAAGCAATCAGGGAGGAGGATACATGCTTCGGACAAGGTAGAGCAGAAATAAATAAGAGAGAGGCAATAGCAAAAGTAAAGGAGAAGGTTTTCCTCAAATTGGCATTTTCAGAGTTTGCGTGAGAAACAAGGGAAAGCTGATGGATCTTTTTATGTTAGGGTTATTATAATAGTCTTAATGATCAGTTTCCATGTTTCTAAGGTTTTGTTTGATTTAAGTGGTTATTAGTCAGTCTACTTACACTACTTTTATTTTCATTTTTGTACGTTTTCTATTGTTATATGTGAATTCGGATCACATGTGTTTGGACAGAAGTAACTATGTCATTATAATAGAATCTTATGCCAAGAGACTTGGTGCCGGATTAGCTCTCTCTATAGGAGAGCTTCCTACAAAGATCTTAAAACAATGATGTTTTTGCGGGAAGAAAATAAATAAATATATTTTTATAAATAATCAAAGTTTGTTGTTCAGTATAAACAGAAAATTGAAATACATCCTTAGCACATCAATATTAAGATAGAATTTCGTATAAACCAAAAGACACAATTTCGCAAAAATGGAAACTTATTATGCCGTGGTGGAGGAAGATGCTGGTGTTGATGTAGAAGGACGTTGTGGGAGACCACATTTCGTCAAACAATCTTCGTAACAAGGTTTGTTTTGTTTGCCACAACTTATGGAACAGTTTTTGAAGCACTCAAGTTTTGGATCTGGCTTGCTTTCATCAACATTCGTTGCATTGCATGCTTGTAAACCACATGCCATCATTATCAATGCCATCAACATCATCATCTTATACATGTTTCCCGTCATTTTTCTCTTCAAAGATTTCTTTTTTATTGTTTGATCGATACGAGATGTGTTTGCCTGTAGTAATAGGGACGAAGGGGTTTTTATATTCAGCTTTTGTCTCTATATATAGTACATTTGCTATTTTTTTTTGTTGATTTGACTTAAATAGATTTGTGTTATTTTTGTTTGATTTGACTTAAATAGAATTTTGTAACTATTGTTTGAATTGCAATCAAATGAGGGATGATATTGACGGAACTACGTTCCCGCGACAAGTCCGTGTTTAAGTTGTTTTAGTTTCTTATCAATAAAATCCGGAGATTTAAAAAAGCTGGTGTATTCCTTTGACTATATTTTTGGAAAAAAATCTCTCAAATGTTGTTTATTTTCAGTTATACACTTTTCTATGTTTTTGAAACGTCTGAAAACGTTTTTAATACATTATATTTTTTCGAAAAAGCTCTCAAATGTTTTTTATTTTCAATTGTACACTTTTCTATTGTTTTTTAACGTCTAAAACTTTAATTAATATAAACCAGGGTATACAAGATTATTAATGAGATTACAGATGCAATCAATGAGTTGTATAACGAATAACAATAAAAGAAATTACTTGTAACTTTCTTAGTCAAGTACTTAATCGTGTTCATGATTTTCATCAATTTAGTGTGACTTTCTTGTTTGAGAATCATCTTCTTTTTTTACTGATGAAATCCCGGTAAAACATATGAAAATTATAGGCATCGATCTATCTGTTACCTCGCCAATCCTTCGAATTGATCGAAACTCTCATGTAGAAAAAGATGTCATTGATCATGGTTGTTCTTAAAAAACCTTTTTTGTTGATATAGTATAAACAACCTTGTGATTCTCCTTCAATTGGCCTCCAACTCATCATCAACATATTGCTTTTATGGTGGTTTTTTGTGCCGGTTGGTGGTTACATATCAAATTCGAGGATATTTGTGTTAATTTTTTGGACGCCGCTTTTAGCAGATCATACTGACGCCCGAGAACTATTGCATAGCCAACTTCTGATGTTAGTATGACAAAGCATACAGTCAACAAAGTCGGAAAATTTTCTCCGTAATCTAGGATATAGAAAAGAGAGTTTTCCTCAAATTGGCATTTTCAGAGATTGCTTGAGAAACAAGGGAAACGTGATGGATCTTTTATGTTAGGGTTATCATATATATACTTGGTGCCAGATTAGGAGAGCTTCCTACCGAGATCTTAATACAAAAAGAGGAACCATCCTTGGCACACCGAGCCATGCCTATATGTTAAATAAAAAGGCATTTGTTTCAGGCCCCAAATACTTGAAAATATGAATGGCTTTAGGCTCCATTTATTTTGTCAATAACTCTAGTTCGATTCCTTTGACAGACTTTTTAGAAAAGGAAACTGAAAATCAACCTAAAAAAGACGGAAATGGAGATTCCCTCATGATTTTTTATTCCTTTCAAAAATGAAGAATTTGGTTTTGTATTTTGTTTTGTTTATATTCACTTGATTCCTTTGTTCAGGACAAGATGATCTGTTTGTGAAATCAAATTCTACTGCATCTGTGAGAAATAAATGATCAATGAGAAAGAACAAGATGATGAAAAATGTTAACAAAGAAGAGGATGAGAATGTTAACGATTATTGTTTTGTTTGAAATAATTTATACCGTTTAAAATTATTTTTACATATATATTTTATTTAAATAAAAATTATATTGGAAAGACTCCAAAATTCAACTTCGTCTTAAGCCCTTATAAGCCTGGGCACGGCATTGTTGGCACATCAATATTAAGATTAAAACTTCGTATAAACCAAAAGACACACAATTTCACACAAATGGAAACTTATTACGCCGTGGTGGAGGAAGATGATGGTGTTGATGTAGAAGGACGTTTTGGGAGACCACATTTCGTCAAACAAACTTCGTAACAAGGTTGGTTTTGTTTGCCACAACTTATGGAACAGTTTTTGAAGCACTCAAGTTTTGGATCTGGCTTGCTTTCATCAACATTCGTTGCATTGCATGCTTGTAAACCACATGTCATCATTATCAATGCCATCAACATCATCATCTTATACATGTTTCCCGTCATTTTTCTCTTCAAAGATTTCTTTTTTATTGTTTGATCGATACGAGATGTGTGTGCTTGTAGTAATAGGGACGAAGGGGTTTTTATATTCAGCTTTTGTCTCTATATATAGTACATTTGCTATTTTTTGTTGTTTTGACTTAAATAGATTTGTGTTATTTTTGTTTGATTTGACTTAAATAGAATTTTGTAACTATTGTTTGAATTGTAATCTCGTCTTTTCTTGCTTTTTTTATATATATAAAAAAGTTGAAAGTGTAGCAAATTGATACGGTTCATCAAACATACTACATGAAGCGGTCAATGCCACGTTGGATCCAGTCAACAGATGAGAAAGACACTGAAGAAATTAGAGTCTTTACTGAAGAAGAGAAGGAAGAGAAAGACTCTGTTCGAGAGGGAGGCTTTGCTGTTACGACTGAAGATGCTTAAATAGCCGTTGGTGGCCTTCTCTTTCATTATATCTTTTATCTGAGTTGTTGAGAGAGAGCGAATAATCCTGGAGATGTTCCAGTGAGTAGTCTATGTTGATTACTTGTAGATCGTGAGCAAACATTTAGCGAGCGATGTTTGATATTCGGATTTGATTTGGTTATTGCTTTGATAATCAATTTGAATCTCTCTTTCGATCGTAATTCTCTGAGTTTGGGTTTATACTTTTCTTTGTATGAATCTGAGCTAAGAGTAGCAACAACTTAACACAAATCCTTCGGGACCAGACCAGAATAACAAAAAATGGTCGACAACGGTAGACTACACCAATTTTTGTGACTAAAACCAAAAATCAATTGTTATACCATAACAATTTTCAAACTTAGCATATTTAATGTGTTTTGTGCAAAAAAAAAACCTCCACCTCGATTATATTTGCACAATACCTTATTTTAATGGTTCAATTATATTTGAATGACTTCCATTTAATTACTTATTTTAATGATTCAATTATATTTGGGATAACAAATTAACTTGCTCGATATTAACCTACTAAATCTTGTCCATCCAAGTCGCTCTTCTTCCATTGTGGGAATTGTCCTAGCTTCCTAGAAATCTAGGAATTTCTTTTCTCCTATTCGATTTTTGGCCAAGTGAAACAAGAAGTTTAGTAAAAAATAAAAATGGGTTAATTTCTGATTAATTAATTTAGTTATGTTAATTTAGTATGTCGATTTGTAAATCTCCGTTTTGGAATTGTGGTTTAGGAGTAATTACATGAAACGACATAATTTAAGGGGATAGTTGAATTAGATGACTTTGTAAGTTGGTGTTGTGTAAGGGGTTAATTTTGTTGGATCAATTATGAAAAAAACACAATAATGTATGGGGTATTGCAAAAACCGGAACTTTTTGGATGGTTTATAAATATGAGTACTTTTGGCAAGTTGTATAGACCATTTTGCCCTCAATTTTCCTTTTCCCAAACCATCGTTAAATTCATCGAGCTTTGTACTTCTTCTCTGTCATACTCAAACGAAAATGAATTCATTCATTATCTCCAGATTTTATTTCCCAATCACTACTAACCCGGAAAGAAAATCATCACTACGATCTTTGCATCTTTATTTCGATTTTAGAAATCAAGAGAGAGAAGAAAAGCCATGGAGGATCAAGTCTCTATTAATCTATTATCACCATTCTCAAACATGTAAATTTTTTAATTTGATTTTAAATTAAAGAGGGTGATTCGATTGAATACACATGTAATTTTCTATATCAAAAATCCAGTCTGAGTTAAACATGTAATTAAAGAGATTGATTCAATTGAATTCCCCAAATATGTAATTGATTTTACTATGTGTTTAAGATTGGATCATTGGGTTCCCTATACACCATCTTCTAGGGTTTAGATTTCTTTTACTAAAATGGATTTATTGGGTTCAAAAGGTAGAAGAAGATCAATAAATTTTCTGGAAAAAAAAAATGAAGAATGAGGAATGAAGATCGACGAAGAATGAAGAAGAAATGAAGAAAGAGGATGAAATTGTCATTTTATCTACCAAAATATGTCCATCTCTATAGAAACAAGTGAATGTGCTTTTTCTCAAATTTTTGGGCTGAAATATACCTAAATCTATAAAAGCCCCTAATTTTGTTAGTTTGTGTACTTCAAACAAAATGTTCCCAAATGTTGTTCATTTTACATTATACCCTTTTTATAAGGTTTTGTAGGGATTTTAAAAAAATAAATTAGAAGGTTTAAAATACTTTATAAAGATGATTTGAGGGTCCAAACCACCGTAAGCCACCATAAACATCGAAGAGCATATCTACAAAGGGGTATTTTTGAAAATAATTTTTATAAGAAGCATTTTTGAAGAAGAGTACTGTAAAGGGGTATTTCTCAAAAATCTTTAAATAAATAAATTCTTATGACCAATTCAATTTTACAATTGGGTTTGAAAAACTAAATTATTTGCCGGAAATAAATTATTTTCATTGATGTTTGTTAGTCTGGCTTTTTTTTTTGTCAACTATAATCTTTTAATTAAATACCAAAATGAAATAATAATGGTGAAAGAATATTAAAAACCCAATTGTTTTGTAAATTTGCAAAAAAACAGAAAATATTTGGAAATAAATTTTGAGCGGTTAGATTGATAAATAACATGTCATATATTTTATTAAACAACATGTTCTTGTACTTTAGTTCAAGGCATCCGATAAATATGAATATTAAATAAAAGCTTATATAGTAGTTGTAACAAAAAATATACTACACATATAATTAATTTAAATTTATTATAAATCTCGGTTTTACATTAGTTGTTATAAAAAGAATATCGGTTTTACATTCATCATAAACATGAAAGATATCCTTAGCACATCAATAAGATAAAACTTATTATTATCCGGAAAACGTAAATCAGAAATAAAAATAATTGATTTTATAGAATAATCAATAAAAATAAATTATGCAATAAAAATAGATTATGCAGTAGGAGGAGGTGATGATGATGATGATGATGATGATGATGATGATGATGATGATGATGTTGGTTTTGGTTTTGAATCCAAAACTAGACCACATTTGTTCAAACATTTTTTGTAACATGGGGTTTTGTCTAGGCTTTGGTCTACACTACAAGTTATGGAACATCTTCTGAAGCAGGTAAACCTATTAAACATCGTTGGCTTGCTTTTATCCACATTCATTCCATTGCATGCTTGTAAACCACATCCTATCATTATCAAAGCTATCATCATAATCGTCTTCCACATGTTTGCCGCCATTTTTCTCTTTACAAGTTTTGTTGTTAGATGACTATTGTTTAATATTTATGAGATGTGTGTGTGTGTGTGTTTATGTTGATAGTGATAGAGGAAGGTGTTTATATATTTCGATTTCACATCTTTATATAGTACATTTGTTATTTTTGTTTGGTTTGATTTTAAGTAGATTTTTGTTATTCGGTTTAAATTGACGTAAATAGAATATAACAGTTTGTCATGAAAAAAATTTTGGTAAATATTGTTTGAATTAGATATCTTTTTTAAATGTCATTTAGTGATTGGAAATTATGAAAATGTATGAGGGACTTAAGTTCCTTTAAAAATAATCTTTTACCAAAATAAAGATCTAGAGACCAAGAAACCAACAATGTGTTTTCTGACCAACAATGAATTTGTCATATTTGATATTTCAACCACAATTCACGTTCCCTCATCAGTTATGCAGTGTCATTGATGTGTAAATTCAGATGATATGTATATTGCACCAATATTGTTTTGGCTGAACTTACATATTCGATGAAAGGAACATGAGTTGTAGCTGAACAATGAGAAACACGTCGTTGGTCCCATCCCATTGACTTATTTTGTGTGCATGTTTGTATTAGTAATCGTTTTGTGGGTTAAGCAACCATCCTTTCTTAAAATATTACTCCTTTTAGGAGCTTGGCAATTTCAACATCAGGTTTTAAAATGTGATCTATTAACCACACATCGATATAATCATCTATATACATTAGTAATATTATAAAATCGCATGAATTCAACTGTATGAAATTACAATGAACCAATCACAGATTGGCAGACAAAAGTCCCAACAAAAATCCCATCAAATACAAAAATTGAAACAAAACAAAAATTATATAATAGGTAAATTGTGTATAATAATAACAGTAATCAATCATATGGTTAATAAGCAAAAAAACAAATACGGCCAAGCAGAGACTTCCTGTAAGAAAGATGCAACACACCCAACTCTACCTGCAAAATTTTAAACAAAACAAAATCATTCCTTTGTCCTGAAGGCTCTTACAGAATTAGATACCATTTATACAAATGTTCAACAAGCATCAGCTTCTACACACTTTATTCCAGATTCTAAAGTTACCTTTCACTTTTATAGGTCTAAACATAAATAAGAAAAAGTGATCATCATTGATTGATGCATACATACCTGATCAATTTATCGGGTTTTCGGTATCTTTTTACGATGCTGCAGCCTAGGCTTCAACCTAAATAAACGATCACGGAATCGTTAACTCAAGACTCTACGAAGGTTTTTCGCTTTAGTGATTTAATAATGGCATCATAGTGGCCTATAGTATAAACGATATCACCGTGCCAAGCAATTTTAAAATGGAATTGCAGAAAAACATAGACTTGGATCAAAGGGTATGCAAATGCATTATTCTTAATCTTACAGAACAATCATAAATCCATGATTCAGATTTGTAAAAAGCATCAGTTACAAGCCTCTACAATAGAGGTGGTTCATAGGAATTTTTGTTTTCCTTTTTGACTACTTAGAGAATAGCACAACTATTGAGTTTTACCTTCTCAGCTTCAGGAGAAAAAATTGCCTTCACCTCCTCGAAGACAGCTTCAATGGGCTTTGCAGCATTAATCTGAGGGTAAGTAGTACAACAAACACTTTGTTACAACTTAACAATTGTTGGACCTTAATGCAATCAAAGAAGAAAAAGATTTTACCTTCCTAACTTTCCCCTTAGCTTCGTAGTAATGAATCACTGGTAAGCTAGATTCAAGAAACACCTTAAAGCGCTTCCTTATAGTCTCAATATTGTCATCCTCTCTCCCCTTCAACAACAGAAATGGACGCAACAATCAATATATGTGTAACGTGGAGTGAAACAAGAGCCTAGACAGAATTAAGTGACAAGAGATTTTCATATCATATTAACCTGGTTTCGGCCCAACAGGCGCTTCTCCATCTCTTCCTCAGGACAATCGAAGAATAAGACAAACTTTGGTTCAATCTCAGTCTACAGAAATCATCAAAGGCATGTAAATTAAGCAATGGTAACGCACACATAAATATTTGTTAAGATATTTTACTATACTTACAACTTTTTCAAATGCTGCTCGGTTTTCCTCATTACGAGGGAAACCATCAATGAGGAACTTGTCATTCCCGTTTTCCTGAATAGCTTTCTGTAGAAGCTTGATAGTAACCTCAGAAGGTACAATCTTCCCCTCTTTAATCATATTCTGGATCATAGTTCTGCAAAACCATTGAACAACTTCATTCAACACAATAACAAAGAACCTCAACAAGGACAATGAAAGCGAAGGTCTTTCAGCAACCCAAACATTGACAATGTCAGAAAGTTTAAAAGGCATACCCATTTTCAGAACCTGATTTAATCTCAGCTCTAAGAAGATCTCCAGCACTCAGATGTGTGTAACCATAATGTTCAACAATATAAGCACACTGGGTACCTTTTCCACTTCCTGGACCACCTATTGAAAATACATCCAAGAAACAAAACTCAGAATTCACCTACAATAAGTCATCCTAAGAGAACATCACAAGGATCATAAGCACAATGCAAATAAGAGACCTAAACTTACCAAGAACAAATATAACTGTAGGTTTCTTCCCACTTCCATTAGCAGCATCAACAGATCCCATTGTACTAAGAACTTTGTTAAAATATCACCTATGAAGAAGAATCAATTAACCAATTAGTTAAGGCAATGATCTTAGTGTAAAAACTATACATTGAGTATAAGAACATGATCTTTGCTCTAACTTCTCAACCATTCTCAATAGAAACATTTCATTAACATCAAGCACAGATCTAAAAATGCTAAGCATATATAACAACAGTAACAAAACGTATATAGATCAGATCCGACAAAAAAAAAACGAAAACTTTGGAAAAATTCAATCGTAAAAATGTGATCTTTACCAAATTCGACCAAAATCAATTACAGATCTAAATGCTAAACATGTAGATCAAAAATCCATAATCAGATCCGATGTAAGAAGAACAATGAACAAAGGAAACAAATTTCATCAAGTTTTTTTATAAAATCAAATTGGATCCATCAATACCCAGAATTAGCTGGAGAACGAATCTAAGATCTAACTAAAGATTAGACGAAATGTAAGATCAAGCATTGGGATAATGACATGAATCAAAGACAAGAACACATGTTTTCTGAGATTCACAGGTAATTTTCAGACAGATTTTAAGAAACTTTAAAAGAGACATTGAGAGAAACGCGAACCTGAAGCAGAAGGAAACACGGAGAGAATTTGGTCAGAAACGCTGAAAAGTGAGAGACGAAGAAGAAGAGGAGACGATATAAATATGCACAGAGACCTATACATACATATATATGTATATATAGATGTATATAGAGATATTTATATATTTTTGTACATTCCTTTTTAATTGTTTTCTAATCTTCTGTTGTTTCTTTATAAGAGAGTTTTAATTATTAATTTTTTGGTAAAGTGAGGGGGTAATGCCCCTTACAAATTTATTAAAAGCAGAAGAAAAGATTACAAAAGAACTCTACGCGGGTACACAGCCCCTCGAGCATCGTCAGATAAACAAGACGACAAACCGTCACGACATAAATCATAAAAATGCAAATCTGAAGGAAGGGAAAATGCATAGTTAGCTAACCCATTAAGATGATTAGCCTCCCTATACACATGTGTGATTTGGACTCTCCAGTCCTTCGAAAGAAAGCCATAACACAAACGTACTAGGAAAAACAAGGGATGTGTGTCGCTTATCCCGGTCTTGAGAAACCCCACCACTATCTCCGAATCAACCTCTAACTCCAGCTGAGGTATCCGTATCGCCCACGCAAAATATAGGCCATAGTACACTTCCCAAAGTTCCGCAAGCGGAGCGGAGCATCTCCCTATATTAGCTGCAAAACCACCACGCCAATTGCCTTCTTCATCCCGTAACACTCCTCCCGCTGTTGCCAACCCCGGATTACCCCTCGACGCCCCATCCGTGTTAAGCTTCACCCAGCCCACGCCCGGAGAGCCCCAGCCAATCAGCCTTTCCACCCGGTTGCGTCCCCTGTCATTCCCTGCCCGACTGCCATGAGCTTGAAACACCTCTTTAGCCACATTCTTCACAAATTGGACTCTATCCCTGCACTTTCTATTCTCACCGAACACATTACCGCATCTCCATTTCCAGCCCCACCAAACTCCCATAGCAAACATAACAGACCATGGGACTCCGTCAACAACCGCATCATCCCCCAAGTTTCCATAGACCCACTCAAACAGCGACTTCTTGAAGAACTCATGTCGCTTACGTGGTGGAACAATTCGTAACCAAATCCCCTCCATAGTCGGACAATCTCTCAAAATGTGCATAGCCGACTCTACTCCTCCCTTGCACACTTCACAAAGATCAGACGCACACAAATGTCTACGGTGTCTTTCCTCATTTGTCATAATAGCTTGATTGCCCAATAACCAAAAGAAGACACGCACTCTCTCTGGGACTTTTATCCTCCAAACACGACCGAAAAGAGCTCCCATATCTGGTCTCGGTGTGTCATCTCGTGTCAAAAGGCCGTAAGCCGACTTCACAGAAAACCTACCATCTGCCTCCCCGCTCCAAGAGATCATGTCTCTCGCACCTGTAACTGAGTCAAGAACAACCGCAGACAACTCTAAATGGGTATTCATAGAGATATACGGTAGGATTCGATCCAGTAACCAGCCTGTGCCAATCCGCCACAAGTCCTTAACTCGCGTATCCATCATCTCCGCTGTGTTGGAAGTGATCAAGTCATCATCTTATTTTAGAAGAGATATATTATATAGTGAAGTAACTGGTTTATGTATATTCGTATCACACATCGAAGAGATACGAATATAATTGTTAACTACAAAACAGTTACATGTGTGTATGTGTCTCTACATTAGGTTGTCTTCTAGAGACGTGTCCCTTAGTCAAAGTGTGTCATGTAAACCTATAAATACAGTTTGTATATGTAATAAAAGTGTGTGGTTTTCGTTTTATAAAAACAGAGTGAAATATAGAGTAAGACAAAACAGAGTAAAATCTGTGTTGTCCGATCCTTAACAACTTTGAGAGTTCAAAGTTCTACATGGTATCAGAGCTATGGAGACAACAATGCAGCAAGTTATTTTAATCTTCAATGGTGAATCGTATGGCTTTTGGAAAATCAAGATGATAACCATCTTGAAAACAAGGAAGTTGTGGGATGTTATCGAAAATGGAATTACGTTGAGTTCGTCGTCTGAAAACTCACCGGCGTTAACTAGAGAGCGTGATGATCAAGTGATGAAGGATATGATGGCTCTTCAGATTCTTCAAACTGCAGTTTCTGATTTAATATTTCCGAGAATCGCTCCGGCATCAAGCGCAAGAGAAGCTTGGAACGCTTTGGAAATGGAGTTCCAAGGAAGTTCACAAGTAAAGATGATTAATCTTCAGACCTTGAGAAGAGAATATGAGGATCTGAAGATGGAGGAGAGTGAAAACATAAATGATTTCACAACCAAGTTGATTAATATGAGTAATCAACTAAGAGTTCATGGTGAAGAGAAAACCGATTACCAATTGGTTCAAAAGGTTCTTATCTCCTTACCGCAACAATTTGATAGCATCGTTGCGGTCCTTGAACAAACAAAGGATCTATCAAATTTCTCTATGACAGAGATGATAGGTACTTTGAAAGCGCATGAGAAGCGCTTGAGTCTCCGAGAAGAACGTATCAATGAGGGTGCGTTTTATGGAGAAAAGCTTGGCTCAAGAGGAGAAAACAAGCAAAACAAAAATCGCCATGGGAAGACCAACATGTGGTGCGGCGTGTGTAAGAGGAACAATCACAATGAGGTAGACTGTTTCAGAAAGAAGAGTGAAAGCATTTCACAAAGAGGTGGAAGCTATGAAAGAAGATGCTATGTGTGCGACAAGCCAGGACACATAGCCAGAGATTGCAAACTTAGAAAAGGTGAAAGAGCACATCTAAGTAGTGAAGAATCAGAAGATGAAGAAGAAGATGAGTGTCATATGCTCTTTAGTGCTGTTGAAGAAAAAGAGATCTCAACAATTGGAGAAGAAACGTGGTTGGTAGATAGCGGATGTACCAATCACATGTCTAAAGATGTTAGACACTTCATCACTTTGGACCGCAACAAGAAAATTACCATAAGGATTGGTAATGGTCGAAAGGTCGTGTCTGAAGGCAGAGGAGATATAAGAGTATCCACAAACAAAGGAGATCATGTCATCAAAGATGTACTTTATGTACCCGAACTAGCAAGAAATTTGCTTAGTGTCTCTCAAATGATATCCAACGGATATCGAGTCATCTTTGAAGACAACAAGTGTGTGATTCAAGATTTAAAAGGAAAGAAGATCTTGGACATCAAGATGATGGATAGAAATTTTCCAACTCGTTGGAAAAAATCAAGAGAAGAAGTGTATGTGGCATTCAAAGAAAAAGAAGAACAAGGAGGAGGGAATGATCTAAACGCTCAAATAGATCAAAATTTGGAGGGAGCAATGAATGACGTGAAGTGGATAGAAGACATGAGAGAAGAGTTGATGATGATAGAAAAGAACAAGACGTGGCAAGTTGTGGAGAGACCAAGCAATTGGAGCAGATCAGTTGAGGACAAGAAAAATACAAGTGGCTATGTCTTTACTTCTGGATCAGGTGCATTTTGTTGGAATTCTAGCAAACAGAAGAACATTGCTCAATCAACGACCGAGGCGGAGCTCTTAATCACATCAAGGTTCGAAGTTCTACGAGAAGAGCTAGACGTAACGATGAAGCCATGATCAAGGAGGAGTGTTGGAAGTGATCAAGTCATCATCTTATTTTAGAAGAGATATATTATATAGTGAAGTAACTGGTTTATGTATATTCGTATCACACATCGAAGAGATACGAATATAATTGTTAACTACAAAACAGTTACATGTGTGTATGTGTCTCTACATTAGGTTGTCTTCTAGAGACGTGTCCCTTAGTCAAAGTGTGTCATGTAAACCTATAAATACAGTTTGTATATGTAATAAAAGTGTGTGGTTTTCGTTTTATAAAAACAGAGTGAAATATAGAGTAAGACAAAACAGAGTAAAATCTGTGTTGTCCGATCCTTAACAACTTTGAGAGTTCAAAGTTCTACACGCTGGAACCATTCCACCAGAAATGCTTAACAATGGTTGATCAGAGAACCACCTATCTGTCCAGAATCGGATCTGTGAGCCATCCCCTATCACCCAGCGAATTCCCGGAGCCACCACCTCAGAGAGTTTTAATTATTTGTCCATGTGTCCGGTTACTTTCTTAATTTAAATCAAGCTTTTAATATTAGTAGTAGTACTGTTTAAATTGACCCAAGAAATAAAAAAAAATATTGTTGTAATTGTAATTGTAATAGAACAGGGGATATGTACTTTGTCAACATATTAGAGAATTATAAGCATTAATGCATATGTTTGCACTTGTTTCCTTTGATTTTTGCAACCTCTTTAGACTTCTAAACTACTTGATCTTCTCTTTTTTATTTCGCCGTCGATGAGATTTCTTATGGCTCGCCATTCTTCTTGTCATGAACCGTTTTAGTATCACTCTTCCCTTTTGATTCTTTTTAGAAGTGTTCTCTTGATTTACAACATGTTCTATTGTGTATAATTTTGCACTTCTTTCCTTTAGAAAAACCAATTTGTGTGTTTCCACACTACTCGATTATTCACCAGATTAACTCGTTAAGGGTGGTCATTACTATACAACTACGATTTACTTAAACTCTTGGCTTTTGACACTTAATGCTCAAAGTCTTTAGGATTACACAAAAACTCTAATCCTAACTATCAACCAACTTGGATAACAATAAAAAAAACTAAATGAATCATTAAGCTAGTAACTTACACTTGGTTACCATTCTTCAAATGATCCTACACTTAACCAACCCCGGCCCAATATATTTGGGAGCCTTAGGGCAAAAAAATTTTTTTGGCCTATTATTATAAATAAAAATAAAATTTACTTATTTTTTTCAAAAATTTGAAGATTTTTTTAGTGAAAACTTTTATTTAAAACTTTTTAGGCTTTTTTAGACTTTTTCGTATAAAGAATTAGGCCTCTTGAACATAATTTTCATATTAATAATGTTTAAAAAAAATATTTGAGCCTTCTTATAAGTAAATTTTTTATATAAAAAAAAATGCCCCTGGACTTCGCACCTCCGCCCCACACATCTAAGCCGGGGCTGCACTTAACAAAACTATAGTAATAATTACTTCTATTTTTGGGTATCAATGTGAAGTACTAATAATTACTTAAGATAAAACAAGCAATCAACACGCAAAACACAATAAAAATAATAATAAAAAAAATCCATATATACATGCGTCGAGACCCTTTTGGTCATAAAGGTTACAGTAATTTGTTCCTAAGGTTTATCTTCTCGATTTGCTAGCTTTTATATTATGTCTTACTAGTTGCTTCTTGGTGCCAAACAAATGGGGAAACATCTGCAAAAATAGATTAGTCCTCATGGTTGTCATCTTTCCATCTTCTGGTAAGACATCTGCATCCAACATCCAAGGGTAAACAATATCCCATCTATCTAATTGTATAAGGACATCGATTTTACAATCATTTCTTATTTTAAATACCCAAAAACTCGAAAATGATAATGCCAGATCTTGGCCTAAACGCCAATAAAAACTTTTTCATATAATTTTATAATTTAAGTGTCACTTTTTCATAAGCCAATTACTTCGGACTTAACCATACGTTACATTTTCACGTGAAAGTGTGACACATATCGCTGATTTCCATGAAGCGTTTTTTCGTTTCCCTAGCATCTGATTGGTTAACATTTTTAAAATGGCAAATGTGATATCGTGATAAATACTCATGAACCAGACCTAATTCTGAATCATAATAATCTAAAATCTCAAGAAATGAGTATGTATTGGCCATTACAATTTAAAGTATAAAAATACAAAGACATGTTATAGCAACATACTAGTGAAATAATTTTAACAAATCATTGAGAATGAATTAGGTTTGGACGTAGAAATTAAGTTTATGAAGAATAGAGAGAAGCTTAGAGATGGTAAGAGGTTTCTCTTGAAAATCATTAAGGCCAGCTTCCATAAACTCTTTCTTCTCTCCTTCGTTAGCTCGTGTTGTTACTCCTGCTATCTTGCTCTCTATTCCCATCTCCCTTAGTCTCTTTGTTGCCTATATTTCAATATTCAATCAAAAGAGAAGAAAAAAATCCATTAATTAATTATTTTGATATAACCAATAATCTCTTTAAAAATAAATTTTCCATAGACCACATAAAACTTTTATTTCTTCAGCTATTTATGTTTCATAGGTTCTGAAAATAACAATCCAGGACCGGTTTTTAGCATATTTATTTCTTAAAAATATACGTAATATATATTAGGGTCTATAATCTCTAATAAAATATTTTGACAAATCAAATTATACCTTTAGTGAATTTTTTTCACTACATACAAGGCTACAAATAGTTTAAGATGGAAGAATTCTCAAATAAAAATAAGATGAAAACGAACTTCACATAAAGACAATCTTTTTAATCTTTTTTTTTGTTGAAAGGCCTAAGATTTTTTAATCTTTTTTTCTAAAAATGTTTTGAAAAGTTAAAAGAAAAAAATATTGCACCATAGAAATAATTCTTCTTCTAGGTAGTAACCAAATTTTAGTGTCCAAAGTTTAATATCAAGTAACGAAGAATTTAAAGAGTAAAATCTAAATTTTTAGTTACCTGAATACCGTTCATGATGGGCATGTCCATGTCCATAAGAATAAGATCATAGTTACCGCCGGAACAATAAACGTCGACGGCTTCTTTTCCGTTTGTGACGACGTCGTTTTTAATCCCTAGACGATTCAACAGCTTCTGATGTATAGTTTGGTTTACGAAACTGTCATCGACGACCAAAGCTGTTAACTTCGACTCTGCCAAATTTGGAAGTTCTTCAGCTACTTGATCTCTCGTCATCTTTTTGTCTCAATTCTTTGTGAGAATGTTGTAAAAATTCTAGTAAAAGTTGTTTGATGAAACTCATAAATATTGCAGAGTCTATATATAAAGGAGAAAAACATTAAGAAAGAATCAACAATTTATGGAACGTAAAAACAGTATCACTTAGATTGTGTTTTATGGATTCGGAGAAGATCTAGTAGTTTTATTTTACTTTTCTATTTTCAGTAATAAATCTCAGCCGTTGCTTTCTCTAGATGATTTTATATTTTCACGAGATTAGCCAATATATTTTCACTTATATCATAAATATTTAGGGTTTAAGATTTAGTTCAATCAATGTTGATCTCTTGAGATTTAAATTTTCCAAAATACGGTGTGAGAAACAGACATGAATATACTTTAACTAAAAAAAATTAGACATGAATATAGCAAATAATCATATAAGATTATTCCTAATTATAACTATAAACCTGAGTATATTTAGCAAGAAATATTACATTATGTAATTCAGTTTTGTAAGTTGATCTATCATTTTTTTTTCTTCAAAGTTCTAAGATTTATCAACATCATTTTGACAAAAAAAAGATTTATCAATATTTATGTCGTAGATTCAAAATTTATTTTATAAAACAAAAGTGACACAATGAATGATATGAAAAAAAATCTTGTAAATATTATTTCTCTTTAAAGATATCTCTGAGAATATGTTATATAGATTATCTATTAGATTTATTTTCTTGTTTTTATATATTTTATTTAGATTTATAAAACTGAAATTGGGGGCGACAATTCAGGCCGAATAAAACCCAAACCGAGCCTATGCACAACCAATTCAGTTAAGCTTTTCTTCAATCCAAACGATTCGGTAAAATCTTTACATATTATTCCTCTACAAATATTTATCTCAGTGTATATAATAAATATTTTTTTATATTTTTTTTCATCTGAATATTATTAACAAAACATAGAAGAGTACAACTACCAACGAAAATAATAATATCCATGATATGATAAGCTGGCCAAAAATAGTGATATCTCCGAAGACAAGAGTACAAAAAAAGAGGAACAGACAAATTAAACAACGAAAGATATAAGACGATAAGGTAAAACTTTGAAAAAGAACCCAAAAACATCAAATGAATGAAAAAACTAGGAAACAGTACTAGAATAGTAGAATCTAAAAAGAAAAAGACTAAACTAGAAGCTAAGAGAACGAATGCCAATTGCCTTATTTTTCTTGTGGAGAGGAACCGAAGCAAAACCCTTGCATAGTTCCTCTCTCTGCTGAAAGAATTATAGAGCCCCCAACACATCCCCGAGAGAATTCGATATACTCAAACTGAAAAAGATACCGCTATTGATGGAAAATTAGGGAACCACATACTCCAAACATAGCAGATCTTAATGAAACAGAAGAACCAACCAAAGAAATTGAGCCAAGAGCCTATGGCAAGTAGCATTGAGTCTGTCTCATCACAAATGCAGACAAACAAATGGCCAGGCAGAAACTTCACTCAAACAAGACTCAACCACATAACACACAAAGATCAAAATAAAGACTTCGAATCTAAGAAATTTAATATATTTGATTAGTAATTTTATATTTTAAGTACATTTAATAAAAGTAAAATTCCATAAACTTTACTAAAAATTATTACATATAATATACCATCATTAAACATTTTAACATAACTTCACATATGGTAACGAGGCAAATGCAGATTTTATTTCTAGCATTTTTTGTATTATTCGCTTTATAGATAAAAGATTCTACAGAGGTTGTGGCCTTGACTGAACAATGTAAACATCTTCACCAACCAAACAACCTTCAACGTCTTGAGCACAGCCAAAGTTTCTTTCCAAGAAGAAACCAACCGAACCGAGTCTCTGACCGAGCTGCTGTCTAAACACCGAGTCAACAGTTAAACGTTTTTTGCTATAGTCCACGGTCAACCGAACGTATTTTCCATCAGCAGGACCTGTTCCTGACACAAGAAGCTCTTCGCTGAAGTTTGCGAAAGCTAAGGTTTGTACAATCCCGTCGAGCTTACCCGAAGCGAGTCTCCATGGTGTTCCTCTTGTTCCTGAAGCTAAAGTCTCACCTAAACCAGGAGCGATCTCGGCTTCCACAAGGTTACTGTCCGGATCAGCTGGACTCACTGTGTGCAGAACGAATGATAAGTCCGGCGAAAGCATTTCTTGAACGAGAACAGCCATTGAAGCTTCTCTTTGAGAGACACCAGCAGCTCTACGGCTTAGAACAGCTCTTCTTGTGTAGAGAGAAGCCCAAACTTGGCAAACCGAATCTGAAAACACCAAAGGATCCGAGGGACTCACGTTAGGGATTGATTCATAGAGTCCTGCAGCTGACATTCCGGCTAAGTCCTCGACGTTAGCACTTGAACGAACAATGAGACGAGCATCTTTGAGAAACGCTTTGCTTATGCTGTTGATTGTTTCTTTAGGCACTTGCAACGTTTTCATCACTTCATGGATCTGGTCACATATGTCGTCTAGCTCACCACCCTCAGGTCTGGCGGTTTCTAGTTTTTCTAGCAAAGACGCAAACTTTTCTTCCGAATTATTTTGCTTTAAAGCTAATTCCATCGATCCAAAAGGTATGACAACTCCAGTTGGAACCTTAAATGATGCCGGAACTCCGTGTTCGCTGTGCACTGCATATTCATCAGAAACCAGACAGTAATTTAGAAAGACATAAGATTTGGTACCAGTCAATTTTGTCCCCTCACATTTACCTTTACTAGAGGCTTCTGCTAAAGATGCAAGAAGACCACATGCAGCAGATTTTGAACCAGAAGTTGGTACATCTGCATCAGCAAGTGCTATGATTCCTCCACTAGGGATATCCTAGGGATCAAAGTTATATATCAGCAAGCAGTCTAAATGTCAATTGTACGGAATCACAGAGATATCAAAAGATTACCTTGGAAGAGTAAAGGAGGCTATTGGAAGATGAGGAACCAGGCTTTGATTCTTCATCATCGATAGATAAGCTCTTCTTATCTGTTTTTTTCTTAGATAAGCTGTTCTTATCCGTTTTTTTGGTCGCACTGGATTTGGAAGTGCGACTCCTACCCTCAGTTGAAAGTATCAGATTCACATGACTTGGAGATGCTTCCAACCTTTAAGGAGAGAAATGAGTTTTCTGGTTAAACGGGAGATTGGAAAAAATCAATAAAATGACAACATTGGACAAATCACCTCACAAATTTTCCCACAAGTCGTCGTATATCAGCAACCTTGTCATCATCATCACATGTCACAAAGACAATTTTCTCCTGTAAAAATGTATGCGAAATGAAGATTTTTCAACAATGCACTTCTCTAGTAAAACTTTAGGGAGTAAAAAAAGTGGGAATAAGGTTAGTGCCTGCCGCGCTCTAACGCCAAGGTGAGACAAGTGAGGCAGCTCCTGCAGAAGCATGACTCCAGCTATGTTCCCATTAGCAGCACTTACCTGCCAAAGCAAGTTATAAGGTAATCTTTAGTATGATGTTATGAATCATGGTGAGGTTGAATGTAGGTCAAAACCTCTTCATCGCCATCAGCTTTATTGACCAAGAGAATAATAGGACCACCAGAAGTTGCTGGCAATGATCCCGGAACAATGCTCTCAACCTACAGTCACAAGAGCCAGAAAAATGATCTACAAATGCGAATTCTCATCAAAGTTACAAAGCCTGAGGCATAAGTCGAAAATTTTCAACCAAGTAATGGTGCAGTAACAGCCAATCTAGAACACAAAGACAGTAATTGTTCCATCTCCAGCCTGTATTATTAGTGATTTGCTACTATCAGTAAAAGTTGTAACAGTTAACACATATCGTCTTTTAAACTGTACATTTCTGTAGCACCGAAACCATATACTTTTTAGTTAACACCTGCCTTTGAAATGACAATTCCTTCTAATAAACGAAATATGTCGGTGTAGTAAATTCAAAATCTCAGCTATGTATTCATTTCCCTTCTACACGCACCTGAACTAATGTCCCAGACGTCGATCCAGGTACAACGACATCCCAGCCCTCAGAACCAAGTGAATTTCTTACAGCTTTTAGAAGAACAGTGCAGAGCTTTGAGATCTGGAAAATAATTCTGTAAGACAGAACCTTAAGTATGGTTAGAGAAAATTACAGAAAGAGGATGATGAGTAAAATAATCAAGAAAAGAATCAGCAAATATTCCCAAATGATTCAATCAGATTGCTTGTATGGTTTAAGCTAAGTACTAGGAAGTAAAGGCCTAACTTACCCAGCACGAATCTCTGCTTCTGTATAGGTCTTGACACTATTCTCTGGAATTCCTAGAGCTTTTCCTAAAATCTGTAATAATAAAGAACGTGTTTATTAGATTAGCAGAAGAGTGATAATTTGGTCCGATATGTCCTTTTTCTGGTGAAAGAAAAGAATGTGGGCAAACGAATTTGAACTACAATAGAGGTTGCATCACTAACTTCATAATGTAAGGCATGGAATAATGTGTACCTCCACATTAGGAGGAAATATTTGAAGAAGCAAATCAGAATATTCTGCTGTTAATCTGCGTGCTCGATCAAGAGTTGCTTTCAGCCTCATGGCCCAAATTGTTTTTCCATCCTCTTCCCCTTCATGGAAAAACAATAAAGAGCATATAGCTTATAATAATAGCATGCAAATTCTTTACAACCACAAACAAGCCATACACGTCAGAGTTAAACAGAACGAGTTGACATAAGTGAGAGAAGGAATTAACCTTCTTTTTCAAGTAGGTCCCTTTCTCGCCAAGCAAGGAGTTCATTTCCAATGGCTAAACATTCTTCTTGCTTCCAACCAGATAGACCTACTTGGTGAACACCCAACACCAAAGCATCTAGTGGATCATTCCATGAGGCAACGTTTCTTGATCCCACATCTTTTGCCAGTTGATCAGCTCCTCCCATAGTTTCAAGAGCATTGAGGAATCTACACAAATCATTGACGAGACATAAGACGAGACGGAGAAAGGTAGCAGGAGTTTTAATAACTTCCAAAAGAAATTTAGCTCTTAAAAGCAATCAAAATCTTATGCACACCTGCTTAGTAGAACAAAAAAGTAGTCCTCGAGGCCGATCTCACAAAGGCGCCACTAATGAAACGAGGAAACTATATTAGTAAATAAATTGGTACATGATAATGCTGGATTGTTTAAAATAGCTCACCTTCTGGCGCATTGCAATGGCAGTATCAGGAGCATCATTTCGCAAGCCGCTATTAAGTTCCTTTATAATTGTTTCTCTTAAAGAAGCTAGAGAATGCATGGTTTTAATCAACTCCAAAACATTGCTTGATTCTCCTGATGTGTCAAGGCGCTGGAAATATGAATTTCGCAGTCAGTCTTATGAAGAGACTACAATAACAAAATTCTCATTGATTGTGTATAACATGCACAATTTATCAAATGATGTGATTATATGGACACATATCAACATTTCTCCTTTTGTGGCGTTTCTAAGAGTACATCCCCCTTTGGTTTTGATTTTCTTTCCTTTTATTGGAATAGAGAATGCAACCAAGGATGGGTTGTTATTAATTTAATCTGCATCTTTACGGTGGCTACCCTAGCATTGCTGTGTCTAGGGAAATACCACTTCAGAAGATCATGCAAGAAAACCCAATAAATATTGCATACTTCCAACAGAAAAGCACTGAATCACATGTAAAAGAAAAGTGAGAGCTTACCTTTTTACATTCAAAAAACAAATTGAGCGCAGAAAGACCTCTATCATCCATAGAAATTTTCATAGAATCAAGCTGTTCAGTGAGACTGCAACAAGATACAAGAGCTATTGAATTCTACAGTCCATGGGACCATCATTTAGCAAGTTAATCAGACGAAATGATAGGTGGTTTCAGAAATACCTTCCAGCATTAAAGAAATCTTTAAGCTCATTATGGAATATTTTAAACTGCTCCACAAAGTCTCCACTATATTTTCCTGGGGTCTCGGTAATTCGTTGAAGCATTGCTTCTGTTGCAATTAGATCTTCTGGACCAGCATTCCGGTGAAGCTTATTTTGTATCGTATGCTTGATTTCTTGCTGGAACATAGATATGTTATATGGATACCATTAAAAAAACTGATCTAATGACAAAACAGGAGAAAAGAGTTATTACCTTGAGATCATGAGGAATATCATTGCGATGGGCTATGTCCCTAATCCGAGTTAGAGGGACAGCTGCAGTAAACTCTGCTTTGAAAGAAGGTAAACACGGATGGATTTTCCGAGCAACAAGCACTTCCTACGAAATAAAATCATATCCAACTTAAAGAAGATGATACTATGAACACACCAACTACAAATATTTGAGAAGAGAGACTTGAAAGTCGAGATCTTGAAAGCGAAAAAATGTGTCACCTCTGGAGTAGCATCTTTCTTACTGCAAATGTGCTCCAACTCACGGAATATAAGTCTGGAAATCTCGGCATGCCTGTTTGGACGGTGATGCCCTCCATCTTCAAAACAAGGAATCTGACCTGTGTTTATCCACTGCATAAGAAGCCAGACAAACAAACAAAAAGAGTAAGCAAGGTGAATCCCAGATATATGAGAAAAGATAACTTAGGTTAGGCTATAGAAAGACAAGAGAAACCTTCAAATAAATTGCAGAGTATATGAGCGCCTTCAATCGTTCCTCCCTCTCAACACTCCCAACTATAACCTCGCGTACCATTTCAAGCTTGAACACATAAACACATTTCAAAATTGAGGTAATGTTTCATTATTCCCCAGCTTCAAAGGAAAACAAGTAAGAGGAAACTAAAATAACAGTCCAAAAGTGATACCTTTCTCCACCAGTTCTTAGAGTTGCGATCACCCTCAACCATCTTAAGAGCTGTGCCTTCAAGACCACTAGTATCCCAATTTCTACCAACTTCTCTGTTACCATGATCATTAGAACGCATAAAGGACGCATCTTTACCTTGCCATTGCCCACCCAATGTACTCTTCTGAAGCTGCGCACCATTTTCACTTCCCACTACTCTATCATCACCAACATCATGATTATCCCTCTCATGCCCACCATCACCAACATCATCATCATTACCAACCTCCTGAGGCAAATCAAGGGTTTCTCTAGTAGCATCCCAATGACAAACAACAGAAAAATTCCCAGAATTTGGAACCTTAAGGACACGATTATCACCAGATTCCCATGAAAGTGAACCATCATTCTTAACAATGACAAACTTATACTCCAAAACCTGACCACCGTCAAGTTCCAACTCACAAACCCATCCATTCTCACTCCAATTCAAAGGCGATTTCTTTTTCCATGAACCAATCTCTTTAGCTGATCCAAACATAGCCACATGGTCACCAAAATTAACTTGATGATCTAACCTCACATTCAACCTCACTTTCGTTCCTGACCCATCTTTCTTCTTCCGTTGTTCCTCACTAGGGTCAAATCAAAATTCGATTTTTATAAACTTACTCATACAATTTCAATAACATGATCAAAAGAGACCAAATTTAAGAAGATGAAGGAGTCATTTACATGGTGGAAGAAGAAGTAGCAGTGCAAGTGAGACGAGAATTGGAGTTTCTGAGTCGGTGAGATTGGTGGCTGAGATTAACTCTGTGAGTGATGTTAACGAGTCTAGGAAGTGATGATGATGAGTTTCTAGTGATGAAGGTGAAAGGAGAGCTGCAACAATGGCTGCCAATGCTCTCCATTGGAGGTGGTGTGATAAGAGATTTTTTTGTTTGTGTTCAGTCTTCAAAGTATCAAAGCCAGTAACAATCAATTATAGAGAGTTTCGCTTTTTCCTATGGGGAAATTGCCAAAATCACATGTCCATAAAATATCTTCTAAATATGATTTTTATTGATTATTTAATATTTTTGAAAGAATAAATAAAAATATTTAACTCTTCTTCAATCTTAAACCATTCTTTTCGTAAAAAATACGTAAAGATAGATCAATCATAAATGTCCTAGGAATAAGATACGTATTAGGTAATGTTTTTCTTTTGAAATTAAAATAAAAGTATTTATATATATATTTTTGATGCACTTTTTGATCAAAAATCTCTCTAATATTTACTAATAACATATGAGTTTTTATAAATTCTATCTCAACCAAAATGTTATATTCTTAAAAATTTACAAATCGTTAATTTGCATTAAATACTTGAATTAACTATTTTCTTTATTTCTTTTTTAGTCCCTACAAAATTTATCTAAAAATATTTTATTTTAAATTTAAATCTTTAATTAATTTTTATATTTATTAAATTACATTCAATTAATTGCTAATTTCCTAAAATCTATATATCTACATTAATAATAAATATATGATTTTTCTTTCATTTTTATTTGTTCTTATATCTAATTTATTTTTATTTGATATATATAATACATATAGTTAAAAATATATTAGTTTTTTCTGCATATGAGGTAATTCAAAATTTTAAAAACACACATATACTACTCAATCGATGAAGAAAAAAAATAAGTAGAAAAAATCCCACATTACTTTAAAAAATTGAGTAATAGTTCAGAGTCATACATGGCTTTCAAAGCAAAAACTATAGCCTACATAACAAGGTTCAACACAACCTGATTACAAAGAATTCTATAAAACAAAGATGGGCCTATTTCTTTGATCACACTGTGTCTTAGTAAAAACTAAGAGTCTCAAAGTCTGTAATCTGAAAAATCAAAGGAAGAAAAATTCAGGGAAACGAAACAAACACAAATGAGAAATCAAATAAATTAGCGAACCAAATTACAAAAACCTAAAACAGGAGGGAAAGCACTTACTCTTGTTATAAGAAGTAGACTTGACAAAAATAATCTTAAAAGGAAAAGATGATAACACTGAAGAGTTTGGAACAACTTTCTGACGGGAGATGGATTAGGTCGAGGGAGATTATACTATTAACAGAGGAAAAAAACCAAAAAAAACTCCATTTATTTTTAATTTGTTCATACCTGCGTTATTTAATTTGGCCGTTTAATACCTAAGTTAATTTTTATGTTCATTAAAAACCTTCATTTTTTTAAATTTTGGCAAAATCAGACATGCGAGTTAACGGGCGTTAACAATGGTAACGGAATCGCTAACCGCAGTTAAAACTTAACCATATAATGTTTACTATTTATATACAATTTGTTTTCTAATAGTTATGATCATATTATCTTAGTCCCAGTGGTTTTGAGAGAGATTATCATCCTCATCAGTTCGAGATCGATTCTCATCTCCAACAAATTTTTTGATTTTTTTTTTTAACAAAAGGCAAAATCTCAGTAATCCGAGTTACGATTTTGAATTTGATTCTGAGACTTTCTTTTGTTTAGCACCACGTTTGTTAGATCTGCTTCAATTCGATTTTGAGAACGAGCTAAATTAGATTCCTTCATCTCTTCAATTCATATTAAGGTTTTCAATTTCTAGATCGATTGATATGAATAAGTCAGCAAAGATTGCATATTCCCAGTTTTTGCTGATATTTTGCGTTGAAAAATCCAGACTTTGTTTTTCATTGTTAGTAACGTTGATAGCTTATAGAAAGATTATGTTACCATTAATTGCATCTGTTGATAACAAATAAGATCGATTATCACAAATCTATGTTGTATTAATTGGTCTAACATTTGGGACTTTTGGTTGGTGATTGATTTTGGTGCAATATCCTTTGGAGAAAGAAGTGAAGCAACACACAAGTGCAAAGCCTGTTGAAGTGAAAGAGATGGCTGACTTCGATTTTGCCTTTTTGTTAAAAAAAAAAGAAAAAAAATCAAAAAAAATTTTGGAGATGATAATCGATTTTGAATCGATGATGATGGTAATCTCTCTCATAACCACTCGACTAAAATAATATGTTCATAATTATTAGAAAACAAATTGTATATAAATAGTAAACATTATATGGTTAAGTTTTAACTACAGTTAGCGATTTCGTTACCACTGTTAACGCCCGTTAACTCGGATGTCTGATTTTGCTAAAATTAAAAAAAAAAAAAAGGTTTTCAATAAACATAAAAATTAACTTAAATATTAAACAGGTAAATTAAATAACGCATGTATTAAACGGACAAATTAAAAATAAATGAAGTATTTTTTGTATTTTTTCCCTCTTAACAAATTAGGTTAACAATTCTCCCGTTCTCACGCATCTTTACCTAATCTTCCGGATATAAAAATACTATTACTTTGTTTTGATCTTACAAAAAGGCCCAATGTGTGAAATATTAGTTAATGGGCCTTAGGGATGGGCTTCTCAACCTAAAATGAAAAGCACGAGAGAGGATGAAAGAAATCGGAGAAGGCAGTAGGATCTTCCACTTGCCGCTCTTTGAAAATCACTCGCCGTGTCTCTCTAAGCTTCTTCTTCACTGTGAAAACCTCAGATCGCAAATATGCACGCACCGGTACTCGTTCTGAGTGAGTATCTCCATCTTCCTCCAGATCTCATTTCCTCTAAATCGATATTAGTTTTTTGGTAACGAGATTAACTCCTTTTGTGAAAATGGTTTAGGCGATTCGTTGAAGCGTGAATCTGGAAGTAAGGTTCATCATGGTAATATCCAAGCTTCCAAGGTAAATTAATCCTTTTCTATGGCTCTTTTTCTCTGTGATGCTTGTTGCTTCTCTCCTCTGGTTTCAGATCATCGTTGTTTTTGTGGTACAGGCTGTTGCTGATATCATTCGTACAACATTGGGTCCTCGTTCTATGTTGAAGATGCTTCTTGATGCTGGTGGAGGTCTTTTTCTAAACACTTCCTCTTTTTTTTAGGCTTTTCATATCTCTGTATGTGGGTAGTAGATCTCTGTAGTGAGGGAATTAGGTTTAGTGTTTTTAGCTTTGGAAATGTTTTTCTTATGTACTCGTTCTTTGTTGAAGCTATTGTTCTTCAGTTTCGGTGTTAGTTTTATATAAACCCTAAATCAATATTTGGGTTCTGTTTGTCTTGTTTTTTTTTTTTTTCTGTCTACCTTTAATTTTTCTTAATCTGTGTGTTATCATCATATCTTACCCCTCTTTGTTTCTTGGATCTTTACAGGGATTGTTGTTACTAATGATGGGAATGCTATTCTTCGTGAGCTAGATGTCGCTCATCCTGCAGCTAAGGTTTTACTTCTGACCTTTCTCTATCTATTGTTCTTGTTAAAATTGTTTTACTTATCCATTTTTGACTCTGGTGATTGCAGTCAATGATTGAGTTGAGCCGTACGCAAGATGAAGAAGTTGGTGATGGGACAACGTCTGTTATTGTTCTAGGTACGAACATTCTTTTTTGCTAACAAATAGTTTGTCAATGGCTTGGTTTGGACCAGTTTTAATGTATTTTTAACTAAAGCACAAACAAATTACTTAAGGATATTATGGGTGCTGCAGTATTCAGTTCAACATCATGATCTCTGTTTATAATCATGGGTTCTTGAAGTCCTCTTTTTGTTTGCTTTTTGCCAACAGCTGGTGAAATGCTTCACGTTGCAGAAGCGTTTCTTGAGAAGAATTACCATCCCACAGTCATATGCCGAGGTATGCTGGCACTATGAATTGCTTATTGTTGTCATGTTACACATGTCGTTTTCATCTTAACGAATGCATTCTTCTCTGCAGCTTACATCAAGGCTCTCGAAGATTCTATTGCTGTTCTTGACAAAATTGCTATGTCAATTGATATCAATGACCGTAAGTCCATTTCTACCTTGTATTTGTTCATTTGGAGTTGACCTTCAGCTACTTTGGTTTCTGAAGTTAGTTTTTCTTTCACGTTTGTACTGATGGAAGAATGTGTGAGTTGCAGGTTCACAAGTGCTAGGATTAGTCAAGAGCTGCATAGGGACAAAGTTCACTAGCCAATTTGGAGATCTTATTGCGGTAAGTACCGTAATTACAGTAGCTTCTTACTTATGCATTACCAGTCCAGGTTTTATTGCTCCTTAATATATATTGGATATGTCTAGACAAGTAGGTATAGATACAGCATACATCTTGAAGTGACTTTTTAAATGTAAGATGAGTAACCATGAAATAACTTGAATTTGATGACTGCTTTCTTCAATTCTTTTGGTGGTTTTCGATTGTTGAAATACTTGTAGTATGAAGTTCTACAAGTTTGATTGTCGTTGGTACTCACATGATTTTATATGACTTTATGTACTGTTTTAGGATTTGGCTATTGATGCCACTACTACTGTTGGTGTTGATCTTGGACAAGGTTTGAGGGAGGTAGACATTAAAAAGTACATCAAGGTTGAGAAAGTTCCTGGTGGTCAGTTCGAGGACTCTGAGGTTCTTAAAGGAGTTATGTTTAACAAAGATGTTGTTGCTCCTGGTAAAATGAAAAGAAAGATTGTCAACCCACGGATTATTCTTCTTGACTGTCCTCTTGAGTACAAGAAAGGTGAAAATCAAACCAATGCTGAGTTGGTTAGAGAAGAGGACTGGGAAGTGTTGTTGAAGTTGGAAGAGGAATATATCGAGAACATTTGCGTTCAAATACTAAAGTTCAAGCCTGATTTGGTTATCACAGAGAAGGGTCTTAGTGACTTGGCCTGTCACTATTTCAGTAAAGCTGGGGTAAGTGCAATCCGAAGGTTGAGAAAAACTGACAACAACAGAATCGCCAAGGCTTGTGGAGCAGTAATTGTGAACAGGCCCGACGAACTGCAGGAGTCTGATATCGGTACTGGGGCTGGCTTGTTTGAGGTCAAGAAAATTGGAGATGATTTCTTTTCTTTCATTGTTGATTGCAAAGAACCCAAAGCCTGTACTGTACTCTTAAGGGGACCAAGTAAAGATTTCATCAATGAAGTGGAAAGAAATTTACAGGTTCGTTGGTGTTATTTACAAATCTGTATTTCTTAATCATTCATAACCTTATATGCCTGAAACATTGTCCCTACAGGATGCCATGTCTGTTGCAAGAAACATTATCAAAAACCCAAAGCTAGTTCCTGGTGGAGGAGCCACAGAGCTAACCGTTTCTGCCACATTAAAACAGAAGAGTGCAACAATTGAAGGCATAGAAAAGGTCGGTTTTGCTTTTATTACATTTTGTTTCCTTGCCTAAAGTTGTGTGATTTTGTGTCAAATCTATATCGAGCCTCTAAAACGAGTATGCTGTTCCCACGGTCGCTGATAAATGTTCTTTTGTTGGTCTGAATCTTATTTAAACAGTGGCCTTATGAAGCAGCTGCCATTGCTTTCGAGGCTATTCCACGTACCCTGGCTCAAAACTGTGGGGTTAACGTGATCCGTACTATGACTGCATTGCAAGGGAAGGTACTGTCCTGTACTAATGAACCCCAACTGCCATCTCTTGCCCGTTGTTTAAGTATATACCAACTCTTTTCTCAATGCTTCAATTGTCGGTTTTGGTGCAGCATGCAAATGGTGAAAACGCATGGACTGGTATTGACGGGAACACTGGTGCAATAGCTGATATGAAAGAGAGCAAGGTAAGGATTAAATCACATAACCTTGGTTGATTCTCACAACATGAAACCAATGTGACTCAGAGAGTTGACTAAAAGCTTTTAACAATTTTCCAGATATGGGATTCGTACAATGTGAAGGCGCAAACTTTCAAGACGGCTATAGAAGCAGCGTGTATGCTTCTAAGGATCGATGATATAGTGAGTGGAATCAAGAAGAAGCAAGCTCCTGGATCTGGACCTTCAAAGCCTACCATTGAGACAGAAGGAGATGCAGACAACGAACAAATTCTTCCCGACTAAGCGAAGGGAGAAACACTTTGGTCTCAGCATAACTCAATCTCTGTTTTCACTTGTTTAATGGTTGCACTCTTTTGGCTATTATCTTCCCTTGACATATCTTTTAATTCTGCAGTTTGACTTGGTGAGATAAGATTTTCGAGGGTGGTTTTTTTTTGTTTGTTTTGGAATATTAGCTTTTTTGAATTTTCGTAGTCACTTTGTTGGTTTTTAGAGTGCTAGTTGTTATTGTCTTTTTGAAATTTCTGGCACTAGAGACTTTTTTAGTTTGTGTCGTTTTTGTTTGAATATCATCAAGTATGTACTTCAACTGGATCTTTAGTTGACCGGTTAGTGTCAAATTGTGTTTTTGTTTGAACACCATTAATTGCATTTCAGACGTACGGATCTGTTATTTAGAGTTTTGGGTTATTATTCAGGTTGACTCGGTCCGAATTTATTTATACGGGTTGGTTTTGTTACTGAAAACCTTTAAACTTCGCTAGTTAAATGAAAATTGAAAGTTTAGTTATGTTGATCTTGATCTAATTTTACAGTAAACTAGAGGAAATACGGGCTACGCCCAAATTTATTTTAAAATTTTATTTCTGTTTTTTGTATTGTTTTTAGTTCATATATTTTTTTTTAAATTTGCTATATCTAAATAGAAAATTAGTTTGAATTACTTATATTTTTATATACTATCTATTTGTGTTATTTAAAATGAAACTGAATCACCTTTTATTTTTATTTTATTTTATTAAAGATGATTGTAATATAAATAGTTTTTCTTAACTCAAAATAAATGGGTTTGTTTTCACAAGACTTTTTTATTTTTTCATTTCTTTGAGGTTTTGTTTTGAATAATTATTGGATTTTCTTTTGTTGGGTTTAGTTCATTAGTTGGAATTATGTATAGTAAACGTATTAAACTCAATGGGTGGATAATTTGTAAAATTTATTTGTAAAAGCTAATTTTGTATTATTAGATTGGTAGCATATTGTTCAATTCTGCATATATACTAATCATTTATTAAATAAAAAAAGTTAATAGTTCTTATTATGTATAAAGATTCGTTAATATTTTCAAAATTAGTTATTTGTAATTAACGTAAATTTGATTTTTTGATTTTTTAATTAAAATAATGAATTACATTACCTTCTTTTTTGTCAACTAATAATTTATATTACCTAAATTTTATAAAAACTGTCATTGAAAAATTGGACTTTGTGATCTCAGAAATAAATTATAAAAATATTAAGTTTCTTTTATTTAGTTTTGTTAGTTTAAACCATTTTAATTGAAATCCAAGAAAAAAATAATATTTTATTTTAAGCATTTAATTTGCTTTTGTTTTTGAAGTAAAAAAATCAACACTTATTTTTTCTAGTAATATTTATTAAAACATTATTTATTTTTTGTTTTCTAAATTTTTTTTTAATAATTTGGTGACATTGCATTTAGAGAGAGTATTTAAAAGAAAATATGATGTGGCATCTCTAAAATGATTTTTGGAATGATGATGAGGATGACTTGAGAAGCCTCAAATTGTTTCTTTTATTAGCAGTAGATAATACTATTTTAATCATATACTATCGTTTTCTTATACATTTTATATGGGAAAAAACTCTAAAAAAACCTCATATATTTTTAATTTGCCCGTTTAATACTTCGGTTATTTAATTTGTCCGAACAATACCTAGGTTTATTTCTTTTCGCTTTAAAATCTTTCGTTTAGTTTTTGTTTGGAAAAATCAGCTTCTCGGGTTAACGACTGTTAACTTCGTTAACGGTGTGTCTAACTGAGGTTAATACTTAACCCCACGTGTTTTATTCGCCCAATATAAAGACACTGTTACCCTTAACGAAAACCCCCAAATCGATTTGTTATTATAAACCCTAGTTCTATTAGCTCTTCTTTACAAGAACTCTTCTTATTTCCAAAAATGATGAGCCAAAGTTCAGGGTCTGATGCGAATTCAATTAGCCGTAGCTGAGTCCTCTTTGCAATTGTGGTAGGGCAACGACAGTTACAAAGTCATGGACAAATGAAAATCCGGGTAGAAAATTTTTCAGATGTGGGACTCATGGCTTCATCAATTGGGCAGATGAGGAGAAGCCATTTGGTTGGCAAAAAGAGAGTTTATTGGAGGCTCGAGATGAGATTCGTCAACTGAAAGAGTCTTTGAGGTCAATGAAAGAATAGTTACCGAGTGGGTCAGGGTCTGCTACTAACGAGGATATGAAGAAGCACAAGGAAGAGAAGAATAAGCTTGAAGAGGAGAAGAAGAAGCTTGAGAAGGAGAAGAAGCAGCTTGAGGAGGAGAAGAAGCAGCTTGAGGAGGAGAAGAAGCAGCTTGAATTTGAAGTTATGGGTGCGAATGAGAGGGAAAAAGTGCTTAGGCAGTTGATTGTGTTGTCTTGGGGATGTTTCACTGTTGTCATTGCAATGTGTCTGGGAATGGGAAAGAAGTAGGCTTTGTAATAGGGAGTTATGGATGCTAGGAAGTTCTTTGCATTGTTTTATGGATGTTCTAATGCTAGTTGTTTTAGAAGTTCTTTGTTGTTTGCTGTGTTGTTGTTGTAAAACTCTTAAATCAATGGTAATATCCTACTTTCATTGAGTCAAAAGAGCCGAAAAATCAGAGTAAGGTCTAGATCCCACCCAAAAAAAATCGGGATCCTACCAATCATACACATCATCCTACATAAATAACATCCTACAAAGTCAATAAGAACACAAAAGAGAACTTAAATCTATCCTATTTCCTCTCAGGTCTCCAAACATCGAAGACCTTATCAGTCCAAGGGGACATAAAAAACACAGGAGGTCTCGGAGATTCATCAGTGACTTTACCACGTCCCTTGCCTTTACCCTTGCCTTGACCATTTTTAACTCCAGGAGGATGTCCACGAGCTCGGCCTCTACCACTTGGATTAGCAGCTGGAGCACTTGAATGCTGCGGATTCTGTGTGGGTTGACTCTGAGCAACAGGTGGAGTGGATTGGCTTTGAGCAACAGGTGGTGTGGACTGGCTTTGAGCTGCCCTCCATCTTCTTGGTGCATTGTGGATGCTCCATGGATCATCATTATCCTATACAAAACCCAGAATTATTAATGCTATAATATTGCAAATGATAGTAAGATAGGTAATGGTTAAGAATACTTACAACACACTTTCTTGGTCTACCCCTTTTGCGTGGAGGAGCTAATTGCACAGTTGGATTTTTGCAGGATCCCTTATTGTGACCAATTTGCTTACAATTGCTACATGTCACAGTTTTACCTTCTCTTGTAAGCTTTGTTGGATTAGTTGATGATTCTCCAGGCTCCTTAATCCTTGCAAACTTCTTAGGTCTCCCTCGCTTCCCTCTCTTATCAGGGACTTCAATTCGTCCCTTGCCTCTTCTCTTCCATAATCTTTCTCCATTCATAGGTTCTATGTTGTCCTTGTATGTAGCTTTCCAGACCTGTGTTTCTAAGAGCCTATCCACATAGCTAAATGGCAAGCAAACTCCAATTCAGAAAACACAATCACATAATAACATAGATTGGTAAAAGAGAAGAGAAAGAGATTAAAGTCTTACTCTTCCGGGTCGCGGTTGTGCTCTGTGATAACATATATTGCATGAGGACAAGGAATGCCTGTCAGCTCCCACTGCCTACAACCACATGTTCTAGTCAAGAGATCGACTGAGTAGTAGCCACTACCCTCTAATATCTCAAATTTGTTCTCTCCACTTTTGAGAACTTGACAATACTTAGATGACTTGCGGTTGCCTTCAAGAATCTGCATTATTTTGGGTGGAAACCTTGTTTCACACTTGGCTGTCTTGTCACACAACTTAGAAATACGCTTCATAGAGATTCTCCTGACTTCCTCAAGCATATTTACCACTGGGAGCTTCCTTGCTTCCCTAATCGTTCTGTTGAAACTCTCAGAGAGATTATTGCTTACATCCTCACAGCTAGAGTGTGTACTGAAGAAGGCTCTGCACCACGTGGTTGGATCCGTCTTCAGCAAATCATCACATGCATCTGGATCATATGATCTCAGCGCATCCATGTTGTATGAGTAGTCCCCTTCTGTTGCACTGTAAGCAATAGCCCAAAAGTAGCTTTCATGGCAGTAATCTCCATACACCTTCTTCCAATTAGCATAAACGTGTCTAGCACAATGCCTATGCTCTGCTTGAGGTAGTAAATCAGCCACTGCATTGATTAACCCTTTTTGCTTATCAGATATCACAGTGAAACCAGCTCTAACGCCCAAATCCAAATCCTCCTTCAGTTTTTCAACAAACCAAGCCCAAGCTTCATTATCTTCTACTCTTACTATTGCCCAAGCAATAGGATAAATCCTATTGTCTGCATCCCTACCAACTGCTGCAAGAATCTCACCCTTCAATTCCCATTTCAGAAAAGCACCATCTAATCCTATAATCGGCCGACAACAACTCTTCCATGTAGTTCTAAGCTTCTCAAAACAGATATAGAACTTGTCAAATTGTTGCTTACCATCAGCTCTAGGAATTGTCACAATCTCTGTGTGTGTGTGCTTGTTAGACCTCTGAAGCTCACCTTCATAATCCCACAACTTCGCAAATTGCTGTCTCTGTGTTTCAATAACCATGTCAAACGCCATCCTTCTTGCTTTCCTGCATATCCACTTAGACACTGAAATCGTATACCTCATCATTATCTCATCCTTAATGTCAACCTAAGTCAAGGTTGGCCTCCTTCTTGCTTCATCTCTGAATAATCTGGCAATCACACCTTGTTTCAGCATCCTCGCTTTTCCACTGATCGCATGCTTATGTGCATCCACATAAGTTTTCACTGTCCATTTCCCTACCCTCTTATCCACAAAACAATAAATCTTCCATTGACAGTTTTCATGGCTGCATATAGCCATCAGCTGTTTCTGACCCCATTTGCATAACTTCACATCATAGTTAGTCTTCAAGACATACCTCAAAAGCTGATCCTTAAACTCTTCACCATTATTAAACTGCTGCTTAAGCCATAGATAAGGTGGCTTATCTTTGGTGAATTTAGCTCTTGCAATTTCTCTTTCTTCACGGTCTAAAGCATCCCACTCCTCATCTGTATCCAACGCAGCATCAGGTCGCTCTGTATCCATGCATTGATCCTCAAACTCTTCTTCATCAATACCCTCTTGACCAGCCTCTTGACCAGCCTCTTGACCAGCCTCTTGACCCGTTACATGTCCTTCATCAACTCCAGCCTCTTGACCCGTTACATGTCCTTCATCAGCTTCAGGAATTCCCTGACCAGCTGCTTCCCCTGCATCTTGGTGGTTATTATCCTCTTCATTTATCTCTTCATAAAAGGCCCTAAACCGAGGATCATCTCCCTCACATTCTGCTACAGGATCAACATCATCATCTTTACCTCTGTCTTCTTCCCCAGTTTTATCTCCTTCAACCTCTGCATCAGACTCTTCCATCTCTTCAACAACAGCCTCTTCACCATGCTGAGACATAGGAAACGGTGTTGGTTCAGACACACCTTGCTCAATATAAACGTCTACTTCTCCACCAATCAACGCTTCACTGCACAGCTGCCTAATCCCACTATCTCTATCCTCGCCTATAGCTCTTACTGATTCAAAGCTTTCGTGTGCAAGCTTGTACCAAACTTTTTTCACGGGAGCAGATACTCCATTCTCTGCTGGGAAATCGGCGAAGATAGACCACGTCATCAGATCTGGATCAATGAGCATATCCCTCTTCTCAAATCCTCCAATGTAGGCAAACGACTCATCGCGAATTGAGACATCTCCTCCATACTTTATATGCAGCTTCAAACAATCGAAACCACTGCAAAAACAACAAAGAATAAGGGGATTAAGTTCAAATGACACAAACCTAGAACTCTAAAAACCCAGAAATCAAACCCGACAAAACCCTTAACCTAGAAATCGAACCCGACAAACATAGAAACTGTTACTCTAAACTCAGAAATCTAACCCGACAAATCCAGTAATCGATCCAGAAATCTTCCCATTCTCAATCCCGACAACCCAGAAATCGATCCCGACGAACAAAGAAATCGATTTCCCCCAATTCTAACCCTAAGAATCGATTCGATTACATACCTCATCGTGACTTAGCAGACTCGTTGAAATCAATTACCGACCACAACGCAACCAGTTAAACGACGACACACATCGAAATCGATTTGGGGTTTCGAAATCAAAGAGAGAATTTTAGGGTTTCGAAATCAAAGAGAGAATTTTAGGGTTTGGAATCGAAATCGATTTGGGGGAGAATGCCAAAAGGGTAACAGTGTCTTTGATTAGATCGAAATAAACACGTGGGGTTAAGTATTAACCTCGGTTAGACACTCCGTTAACGAAGTTAACAGTCGTTAACCCGAGAAGCTGGTTTTTCCAAACAAAAACTAAACGAAAGATTTTAAAGCGAAAAGAAATAAACCTAGGTATTGTTCGGGCAAATTAAATAACCGAGGTATTAAACGGGCAAATTAAAAATATATGGGGTGTTTTTAGGGTTTTTTCCCCATTTTATATTTATCAGCTAATATTCACTTATGGCTTGCTCAGTTCAGAAAATTATGGAAATCGTTGTAACCCAAACCTGTGATAGTAAAAACTGTAGGCGATACCTGAATCGGGAAAAGTTTACTTTATAATACTTCGGTTTATTTCTACCGAAACTGATCAAATCAGCCGAATGAGTACAATAAAAAGAAAGTAAAAAATTATGAAAATCGCCGTACTATTTAAAATTTTCACCACAATTAGAAGCAAAAATCTTTAGTATTTTACCAACATATATATATATATATATATAAAATCTACGAAAATAATACTGGAATGCTGAAATAATGGGATGTAGTTTCGTTTCTTGGAGCAACGTACTTACAGAGCTATATTTTTATTTTAGTTTTTGTTAACAGGATAATAACAATAACTTTATAGATATTTATTGTTTATATATTTTATTATTGTTATTGCTCTCGTTGAAAACAGAATAATAATAAAACAAGCCTTTTTCTTGTTAACGACTTGACGTATTTTTTTTCTCTTTTCCTATTAATTATCGTCACGTTTTATTACGTTTCTCTCATTGATATTTGTGGAATCTGAATCGTATTAGTCGACTCCAACTCTTAACAGGATAATGATGTTTGAAAAGTAAAATACACACTTTTTTGGTCCAAGCAGGAATATTTTGTTACGTAATTAATTTTACATGTATGTCAAGTGGATATAGTTTACTTACAAGTCTAAACACATTATATCCGTGGTACAATATTTCAACAATTAATATTCAATTTTTAATTTGCATGTGTTGTCCTACTTTAATATTGATATATCAGTGTATAGGAAAAACTTCAATTACCAAAACCACAAAAGAATGAAAAATCATACATCAAAAATCAAAAACCTAAATATATTGGAAAGTCAATTATATTAAAGGTAGATATTTACTTGTTGTTGTTGTTGCATTGCAACTTTTCAACGCGTAAACAATAACTGAGTAGCAGTGAGCATATTTGGTTATTAGTCTTATCAGAACCAAAAACATATATGGTTATTGTCTTTTAAAGATATGGACCCATGAACTATACAAAAGTGACTATTTGGTAGATATACACAAATAACGTGACACCAACTGAGAAAACCATATGACAAAACAACACATATAAATTTAAAAAATTGGCTTCGACTAGTTGTAGATATTTTGTTCCATAATCGTATTAGAACGAGAGTAAACAATAATTGAATCGAGTGGTGAGCAAATATGGTTATATATTATAACGATTTTAAAGATTTGGATCCATATTCTTAATTAGGGAGGTTGGTGGGTTCGATTGGTGTCGGTCTAGTACTCACAATAATTGTTTCATCTCAATATGATTCTGAAATAAAATGTTGAATATTGCTTACGGTGTTAAAAGTATATGGGACTAGATATGGCATATAACGTAACACTTATACATAACATCAATAAATTTAGACAATACAAAGGACAGAATTAGTAAGATAAAATTCACAAGTAACATGACGTTGGCTATTTTGTATGAACACACGGCCCAAATCGTTCATATTCTAAAAGGTATAATACATTTCGAGATATTTTGCTTCGGTTGCAAGATTTTCACAACACATTGAGTCATTGACAGCGATATGAGAAAATGTAACAATCTCTCTAATAAGAAAGGAGAATCTTATAATTTAACATAAAAATAAATATAATATTCGAGGATAATACTATAACAAGAAAGAGAAGACTTATATGATGATGGGCAAATTGTATATTCAACTATAAGGACTTAAGGAGACGCCACATAAAGCAGAAAGAGTTTAGAAGAAAACGTTTGTTGACCAATGACTTGATGACTCAGTAGCATGTGAACATAAAAAGAGACGTGCAAGAATCTCATTGGCTGCAGATAACATCTATTTTTGCTTCACTACCTCAACTTCTCTATATAATGAAGTAAACACCCCCAATGGTCTCTTTAACTTAAGTGTTTCTGTTTAACTCCTTGAGAGAAAATAACTTTTAAACTTTAGCTTCTAAGAGATATTCAGGATGACCGGAGGAGGATTTGCGACTTCGGCGAACGGAGTAGAGTTTGAGGCAAAGATAACTCCAATAGTCATCATATCTTGCATCATGGCTGCTACCGGCGGCCTCATGTTTGGTTACGACGTCGGTGTCTCCGGTAAGAATATTAACATCCCTTAGTTATTTTTCTATATGTATAATACAATCCTTTTATCTTATATTATACAAAACGTAGAAGAAGTTTTTATTTTAAAGATACATAAGTTTTTGTTAGTGCAAGTTTTCTCAAAAAACGATTTTAAATAGGACTTGCTCATGTTTTCAACTACCGCCAATAACTTCTTTGGTAGAACTATTTCACCTAATACCTAACTTCTTTGGTAATCAAAATGAAATTTCAGTAACTAGCTCGATGTTAATTAATATTGGTTAAAGTAAGAAAATAATCAAAAAAAATCTTAGCTTACAAAAGTTTGGCAGCTAAAGATCTAGACCGTCCTTGTTTTAGTTAGTATATTGACAAAAGTAGTGTCATATAGGTTTTAGTTCTTCTTTTTGTTATTTTCTTACAACACACATGCTCGATGTTGAATTTGAACATGGGCTACATCAACATGAATAAATTAATAAATTTATGAGTATAATATCCTATAGGGTTTAACGGTAAAAATAGTAACAACAAAAATAATTTTCCATCATTGAAATGGCTATACGCAGGCGGAGTGACATCGATGCCGGACTTTCTCGAAAAGTTTTTTCCCGTGGTTTATCGGAAAGTAGTAGCTGGCGCCGACAAAGACAGCAACTACTGCAAATACGACAACCAAGGACTACAACTTTTCACATCATCTTTATACTTAGCCGGTCTAACCGCAACGTTCTTTGCTTCATACACGACAAGAACGCTCGGAAGGAGGCTAACTATGCTCATAGCCGGCGTTTTCTTCATCATAGGTGTGGCTCTCAACGCGGGGGCTCAAGACCTAGCCATGCTTATTGCAGGCAGGATATTGCTTGGTTGTGGAGTTGGGTTCGCTAATCAAGCCGTTCCGTTGTTCTTGTCGGAGATTGCACCTACTAGGATCCGTGGTGGTCTTAATATTCTCTTTCAGCTTAACGTCACTATTGGTATCCTCTTCGCCAATCTTGTCAACTATGGGACCGCCAAGTAAATATCTCTTCCCTAATACTTTTCTTCTATATTTTATTTGATAATCTGAAAAAATGTGTGGAAAATAAACTTAGGGTTTGAGATTTTTTTGACAAAATAAAATCCAAATTAATATATGGTGGTCATAATTTTAGAAAATTTGCTTTAACATGACACTTGAAAAAATATCCACATGAATTGTCTCTTTCACTTCACACAACCTTAAATTTATTGTAAGAAAAAAAAAGATTTAGTTACATGTACTACCTAAAAAGTATTCATAATTTTCTGATCGTTTTTGTCAAACTTTTTGGCTGTCTTCCGTGTTTATTTAAATTTATTTTCACCTTTTTCAAAAATCATTCATATCCAATTACCAAAAAAAAAAGCATTTAACTTTATGAATAGATTTGAACAAAACAACAAAGAAAAAACTTTATCATATAAGTCGCAAACATAATTTTCTTCCGTGCTTTCGGCAAATTCTATCCACATGCCTACGTCTTATATAGTCGCAAACAAAATTTTCTCCGGCATTGACTTTTAATGCGTTATGATGATCTGTCACCTGTAATTAATGGGCTTACGTGTAGGCCCATAACGGAGTTAAAAACTGGCCCACTAAATAAATTTTGAAATGTTCGCAGGATTAAAGGAGGTTGGGGATGGAGGTTATCGTTAGGTTTGGCGGGAATTCCCGCGCTTCTTCTAACGGTCGGAGCTTTATTGGTGACAGAGACACCAAACAGTTTAGTCGAAAGAGGTCGTCTCGATGAAGGTAAAGCTGTTCTTCGTCGTATTCGAGGGACCGATAATGTTGAACCAGAGTTCGCTGATCTCCTTGAAGCTAGTCGACTTGCTAAAGAAGTTAAACACCCTTTTAGAAACCTTCTTCAACGTAGAAACCGTCCTCAGCTCGTCATCGCCGTCGCTTTACAGGTTAGTACTACCACTTCTCTGTTCTCTCGTAATTGGTAATCGGAAAAGTTTATCTCCGATTTGGAGAGTTTGACTGAAGTGATTTTGTTTTTCGTTTAGGATCTAGAAACCCTAAAATTTGATTCCATTGTGGTCATTTTAGGAGCAATAACCCTAATTGTTTGTCAAGTTTCCATAATTTTAATTCCATTGTGTTCATTTTAGGAGCAATAACCCTAAATTGTTTGTCAAGTTTCCATAATTTTGATTCCATTGTGTTCATTTTAGGAGCAATAACCCTAAATTGTTTGTCAAGTTTCCATAAATTTTGATTCCATAGAGTTCAGTTTCAAAGTTTAAAGCTAATCTTTTTTTTTTTGGTGTGCAATTTGCAGATTTTCCAGCAATGTACTGGAATCAACGCGATTATGTTCTACGCGCCTGTTCTGTTCAGCACATTAGGGTTTGGTAGTGACGCTTCACTTTACTCAGCAGTGGTGACCGGAGCAGTCAACGTCCTCTCAACTTTAGTCTCAATCTACTCCGTTGACAAAGTCGGTCGCCGAGTTCTTCTCCTAGAAGCTGGTGTCCAAATGTTCTTCTCTCAAGTCGTAATCGCCATTATCCTTGGCGTCAAAGTAACAGACACTTCTACAAATCTCTCCAAAGGTTTCGCAATTCTAGTCGTGGTAATGATCTGCACATACGTCGCTGCTTTCGCCTGGTCTTGGGGACCGCTCGGGTGGTTAATCCCTAGTGAGACATTCCCTCTAGAGACACGTTCCGCGGGACAAAGTGTAACGGTCTGCGTTAACTTGCTCTTCACGTTCATTATCGCTCAAGCTTTCCTCTCTATGCTTTGCCATTTCAAGTTTGGGATATTCATCTTCTTTTCTGCATGGGTTTTGATTATGTCTGTCTTTGTGATGTTCCTACTTCCGGAGACTAAGAATATTCCTATCGAGGAGATGACTGAGAGAGTTTGGAAGAAGCATTGGTTCTGGGCTAGGTTCATGGATGATCATAATGATCACGAGTTCGTGAATGGTGAGAAGAGTAATGGTAAATCTAATGGCTTTGATCCTTCAACACGGCTTTAAAGTGGTTTAAGAGTCCCTAACCAAAGTAGAAGCAGAAGAGAGTGAACAAGAGGTGGTAAACACACCAAAGTAGAGAAGGGAAATACAGTTTTCAATTCTATACAGTGTACTAAATTTCGTTACTTTAAGTTTGAACTGCGTTTGTGAATAAGTGAAGTTTTTTTTTTTGCTTTGTTGTGGTTCTTAATGTCATCCCTGAGTTCCAATTTTCTACAAGTGTGACATGTATATGTCAAACTCTAAATTTGCATTGTCGATTTTCTCTTAAAAATGATGGTAGCCTATGTTAATGGGCCAAATATAGGTTTGTTATGGGCCTATAATGGACTGTATAATTATTTTTGTTGGTCTCAAATTGCTTAAAAATATAGACTAGTTTTGAAGTTATACAGTCTACTCTCTACTAAAACCAGCAGTGATCAAATTGCATAAAATGTTGTTATAAAAGTTTACCCAAAAAAAGGTATTTATCACAAATATATTACTTAGATTAAAGAAATCATGGTACCAAGATGTAGGAGGAAGAGTAACTGCGAAGTACTAAAATTAAAAGATGATTCAAAATTAGCAGACCAACTAACTCGCACCATTCTTTCCTTACAAGCCTTCCAAACTTTAAACCATGTGAACACTTGACAACATATAACAAGAATCACTTTTTTCTCCTTTTGTTTAAAAACCGACTAATTTATGAGTTTTCAAAATGAATTAACCATAGTATTTTTTTATAAATTGGATTATTATATCCCAAACTAAACTTCATGTGAGATTTCTAAGTCATTCATGTCTTTTAAAAAATATCATGTCAAGATTTATTTAACATTTTATAAAGTTTTAAGGAAAAAAATCATCATTTAATTTCTTTCCTCCATTATTCTTTCTCAATTATATCGACATTTTTATTTTTTTATACATTCTTCCAATTTTCCAAGTCAGTCTTAGACATTAAATCCAACACTAATAAAAGGTAAACAAGTAAAGTAAACAATCTTTGTCAGTATTTTGCTTTTTAGACACTCCTTTCTCCAAATTAGCCAACTAACCAATAAAGATCAAGTGACCTCCTAATACATACGCACCACCACTCACATTCACATACCTCCTTGTATATATACACACACATAATAAGAAAGAGAGAAACTAAAGGAGAAAACCTTGTGGGGCTCTTTACCAAAGAAGAAGAAGAAGCGTGTGTCAGAGAAAGTTTGTTGACCGATGGCAGCCATTATAGTGGCGGCTTTAGCGTGTATCGTGGTGATGCTACGACTGAGTGAAGCGGCCGTGTACAAAGTCGGCGACTCAGCAGGATGGACAACCATAGCCAACGTAGACTACAAGCTATGGGCTTCTACCAAAACTTTCCACATTGGTGATACTGTCTGTGAGTTCCTGAATTTTCTTACATCATTGTACAATACAAGCTAAATTAAAATGAGAAGATCTTGACTGTAATACTTAATTTTGTCGGAAAGTGGACCCCCTCTAGCATTCATAATTCTTAAGTGCGTAAGCTTTAGGTGTAAAGTAAAGAGTACCACTCACGCCCTAATCATTGAGACTTTTAAGTCACAAATTAAATTTATAGGATTAATACGAAATCAAGTGTCACATCTGCTAAAGTGATTATATTAATTAGTTTAGAGAGGTTCTTAACTTATGAATCATGATTGATAAATTTTGAAATAAAAACTATGATTGAGTTTTTGGGCCAAAATATGTTATGATTTTTCTTTGGTTTATATATGCTCTCTATTTTTTTCTCATGGTATGCACATGTTTAAAATTGTTGTTACCTTTATGAAAACATGAGTAAAACGTAAACTAATTTGATTTTGATAGTGTTCGAATACAACCCACAATTCCACAACGTAATGAGAGTGACGCACCCAATGTATAGAAGTTGCAACACCTCAAAGCCAATCTCTACTTTCACCACCGGCAACGACTCAATCACACTCACCAACCACGGCCACCATTTCTTCTTTTGCGGCGTTCCTGGCCATTGCCTCGCCGGTCAGAAGCTCGACCTTCACGTCCTTCTCCCTGCCTCCTCCACGCCACTCTCTGATCCACCAACTTCCTCCTCCTCTTCTCCTCCCTCGACTACTATTCCTGCAGCCGGAGTCCCTGGCCCTTCTCCTAGCCTTGCTGCTTCTCTCCCGAGTATGGTGACGGCTCAAATCGTGGCCGTGGTGACTCTCCTAGTCTCTTTGGCCTTTACAAATTTTGCTTCTTAACTAGGATTACATATATGTATATTGGAATTACTGCATATAAGTTTTTGTTATGTATACTTATATTTTCCATATAGTTCTTTTTCCAATGATTAAAAAATGTAGAGATGGTTCAACAATAAAAATGTGCACTAAAACCAATTAGTACTTAATGAGAGTATTGTTAAACCATTCCGTTATATTCTTTTGGTCATCTTTAACCAGAGTTATGAGATAATACGGATAAAATTTTGATTTGTGCCATCATTTTTGTTGGACCACCCTGCCAACGATCCATATGGTTGAGGTTTAAACGGTTTAATAGATCTGGTTGAAAAAATTACAAGCTTTGTCTCTTTATTCATAAGGTTGTTTAATCGCTGACAAAGAATTAGAGATCTCTAAGCGGAAACAATATTGGTCACAGAGACCTTAACAAGTTCAGCTTCAAAGATAATTGCATCATTCACCAAATATCCTTTTGATGAATTTTGTAAATCTTCTAACAATATGATACTGTTCCCTTCAATACCATAACCGCTTCGAATCGCACACCAAGCTTCACCTGAAAAAGAGAGAGAAAAAGGAACAAACCAAATTATATTTTTTTCACTTAATATGTCTTCTGGATATTAACATTTTACTTTTATTCTTTGATAGTTTTCTTACTATATAGTTGAATGTGGTTGGAGCTTCGTTGATTCTTTAACTGCAGATTAACCGATCCCCAAGTGTTTGTAATAACTGCGTTTGCCTTATAGCCTTGAGCATATAGAAAGATTGAAAGTGCACGTGGTCTTTCTCCTTGATACCCTTTCGGGTTAAATCCTAATCTCCTGATTACATATTCACTCAAAACTGTTATTACCAAAAATATGTTTTCCTCTTTTACGACATTTTTGAGCAATTGTTTTGATATAATTTGATTAGAAACTACTAACCAGTATCGGTCTCCAACGAGAAATTCGTCAGAGTAATAGAACTTATTTTCCAAGGTGGAGAAACGAAGTATCTTCCAAGTGAAGACATTGTCCGGAGGGTTTGATATGAATGTGATTTTCTCTTGTTTTTCGGCTGGATTAACGATGGATATCTCAGCACCAAAAGATAAGGTATCATGCAAGATGTAACCTTCGTTTGGGTCAAGCAATGTTGTACGAGGGATCAAGTTTCCGAATCCCCAATATGTTTTCGCAGCTTCGTACCGCTTCACTGTTCCATCTGCAATCCACAATTATCCAAATCACTATCAAATATGTTTATATTTCAAATCTCCAACAAGTAGATGTTTCGGTGGATGTATAAAAATAGAATGGTCCTAGTTATAAAAATTATATAAACATTGTAAACTACCTGAAACAGTCAAGTACTTGTGTAGCTTCTCATTGTGGACAAAGAGTTTGAGATCAACATTGACTTCCCAGCCTCTTGGAAAAGATTCGGTCTCTTTGATCCCCACGTAAAGTGCCATATTTTCATGTCCACCATCGGGGTCGTTTTGATTACCATTCACGAACAACATAAATCTCCTGATTTTTTGTTTCCAATCAAAATAAACTCAAGCTTATGAAAAAGTTTTCGAGTTAAGTGAAAGAGACTATGATGTTTAATTTACCATTTGTAACCAGCAGCCTCAAAAGTAGAGGATTCAAAGGCTTCAGATCTGCCCTTAATCACGGAGAAGCTTGTTATTGTCACTATCTTACTCGATGGTCGCTCTTCTCTCAATACCCTTGTCAGTCCTATCAACGAAATGAGTTTCAGTTTTTAACTAAGAAAATCTAAAAGAAAATGATTTCATACAATAAGTATACCAAGATTCGTCTTGAGACTATAAGAATTGTTGTACTCTATTCCTCTGCCCTCTGTGACCTGGATTATTTTTTTCATAGGTGAAAAACAAATTTTGATTGAAAGGAGCTGTACAAGTTGGAACATATTAATACCAAACATAATTGGATTTATTAATTAAAGCCTTCTTTTTTTTTGCTTAGGTTTTTTTTTTAAACTTTTCTTTAACATAATTAAAAACTCTCTACAAGTTAATATATTTTTTTCACAAAACGTGTTTGATAAATTAATTATATCAATTTTATATCTTTTTTTTTTTTTCATCATCACCACTAATAAATTGGTGTAGAAGAATTAGATGTCATTTAATTATTTTATTATATGCTTCATCATTAATAAATTTATTGATATTTTGATAAGTCAAACTTATACATTCAAAACAGTTTTCAGAAAACCGTTTAGTTTGAACATGTAGTACAAGATATATTATAATGATTTATTAAATTTATCCCACTTTTTAGTAATGTATTTGGATATTAAGTCTCGGCATGAAACAAAAAATATAAATAAATGTATCTCGTTAGAATATTTTTTTTCTTATTTTATTTCTAAACATTTGTCATTTCTTTAAAATAAATATTTTATAAATTAACAATTTGAGTTTTAGTTAATCCAACTTCATAATGCAGTTTGGTTTTAAAAAAAAAATGAATAATATATATTTTTAAAAATCATTAATAAAATTACATTGTTACATAAATTTATTTCTTAGTTTATTATATATAATAAAAAAAAAATAACAGTCACAGCTTATATAACTTTGTTTTACCAATCAAATTTTAATAGCCAAAGTTTATACGGCCAAAGTCTTTACAGCCAAATTTTCTACAACTCAGATTTTTAAAATCAAAATTTCTAAAGCCAAAACTTACGGTCGTTACCAATCGGTTCCTTAATATTTAGCTATATTTATAGATCAGAGATAACACTTTTAGCTATGTAAAGAAAACTATTAGAAAAATGACATCTATATACTAGTTCAGAAGTTTTTCTTGGGATATTTGTTTTCCTTTTTTAACATCTCTAATTTTGTTTTTTCTAGTGGCGAGGCTATAAATTTCACTCTTATCTTAGAGTGCGGTGTAGAATCTTTTTTTTAACAAAAATCAAACACAAGTAAAATTCCTAAAATTAGGAAAGTTAAGTATTCTATTAGAATCTGAATAGGAGACGATGAAGACAATTCAACATTAAGTGAAAAATTAATTGGTTTATAAGAGTAATTCATTCGAGTTTCGAGATTCTTTTTTAGAGGGTTTGGAAAAGTCTTTTGGCGAACATTTTTTCTTAATCTCTTCTTAGTTCTTAGAAAGCTACTTTTAGTAAAACGTCAATCAATTGAAATGTGATTTAGATATATATATATAAAAGAACAGAAAAAGAAAAGGACCTGTTTAATGAGGAGCTCAGCCGAAGATGAAGTGATCAAGAGAAAAACAAGAGATATGAAACCTAGACTCCATTTCTGATAATCCATTTTCTCATATGGTTTTTCAATTTTTTGGGAAATGCATTACATATATATAGAAACAGAGTTACTTATTTAATGAGTTTCGTTACTACTATATAATACTGAAAGTGGATCCATATGGTGGAAAAATATGTATATTTCTACACATTCATTATTATTACTTTTGGTCGACTTGGAATGTGTCAAGTATCAGATTAGACGTGAGCAGCATAATGTTCAAAATATTGTTAAAATGTTTAAGTCAAACCTCTTACATTATGTAAAGGGTGGTATCAGGTGTGGTTACAATACACGTAAAGTCGACAATCTGAAGGACTATATTGTGCCTCTTGTCCCGCATCAACTAACGACGCGAAGCTTCGAAAGAAGCTCAAGGGATGCTATTAAGCAGTTCGTTGAGTAGCTAGTTGATTAAGGATGATGGGAGGACTCACACCACACCATCCTTGCCTCTATAACATGAACGTACCAATTGATAATTTTGGATCATGATCGTTTAGTCAAATTAATGATCATATCCACATACTAAACTAATTAACATTGTATTCCAAGATAGGGAGTACCTTCCGATTATCTCTCATTGACCATCTCTCATAAACCATCATTTATCTTCATTAACCATCATTCATGACCACATGATCAACGCTTGGTCAATTTCAACAACTTAAATATATATATACGTTGTATATATATATATATATCATTATTTATTTAATTAATCTTTTGTAGATTATATTCACATAACATTAAAAACTCTACCTACATTGAAGAAGATTTCAAAAATATATATCAAATAAATTTGTTATTCATTCTAATTTTCATATATTACGCTTCTGATCATCCGCAAAATCGCTGGGAAAAATATTTATAAAATCTTTAAAAAAATAAATATCAAACAAAAAATAAAAATAAATAAAGACAACTTTCCAAAAATATTTTTTTAACAACATATCAAAATTTATAAAAATAAAAATTGTGATAAAGAGACGTGAAGCATTATTAGAAAAACATTATTGTGAAAAATATGACTCTTTTTTATTACAACATGTCAAGTCTGCTACAAAACTGAAATTTTGTAGCCGAAATTTTGTAAATGAAATTATATGTTTATTTCTGACTCTATGTTTCTAACTATGCTGACTTAATCCATAAGAAAATTAACACTCTAATTTCCTAACATGTCTCTAACAATGTCGACTTAGTCCATAGAAATTTAACACTCTAATTTCCTAACATTTTTCAAAAATAATAAATAATAAAAATGCAAAGTTTTATTCATAAAGTTGTTGGATCATAAATGCAGAAGAACATAAATAACGATATATCACAAACATTAAACACTCATAAAACACGTATTTTTTTATTCATAAAGTTGTTGGATCTATAATAAATAAGAAAGGATCTTTAAAGGGATACGATATCGTTTCAATACGGATTAAATCTTTAATTTAGTTAAAAAATATATATGCTGCAAATTATGCAATTGGCATCTGATATAAAACTCCTAAATTTGTCTATATATATCGTGGACAGTGCATAATAATTCAAGTGAATTTGGTATATGTTCCTTTTTATTTATGAAATGTTTGGAACCTGTCATCGTATTAAATTATCTATTTAATTGATTTGATTCCTAAAATATGCTTTCAGTGTAACAGAAAAATCAGCGAGGTAGAGGAAATGTCACATCGAGACGATGTACTTTTTTCTGTTTCTTCATGGTTTTGTGCTTCAATAAAAAGCAATTAGTGACAAAGCACCGTTTTTTTTGGTAATTTTATTACTGGTTTATGATTTCATCTAGAAGGTCAGGTTCAGGTAGATGTGACTTAAACATATGATTAGTCTGATGATAATATCGTTGTCGACTTGAGTGTTAAATTGTGAAGATTATATTAAAAGTAATGAATCATCTAAACGTCGTTTTATTCTTATTATTTAATATAACCAGGAGAATAATTTGTCTCTCTACAACACACCGATTATTCAATATTACAATGGAAATTAGTTGAGAAATATCAAATACATTAATATATTACAAAACATCGATTATTCTATTACAATGAAAAATACACATTAAGAAACGACAAGTAAATTCAACCACTAAAGAGCTAGAAAACAGTAACCATTACTAAGCACCACGTCCCAAGTCCCCGACACATTCCAAAAACCGTTGACACTCCTTCGTGACTCTGCAAAGCGACTCATGCGCCGAACCACCACCGTGAATACTAAGTGACATCTCCGCCGTGTCTCTCAACTTCTTCACTTTCCTTCTCATCTCTTCACCTTCGTCCTCAGCCATAACCTTCCTCACCATCGCCTCAATCTTCGACCTAGAAATCGCCTCCTTTGGATCATCCACTCTAACAGAGATTCCCAGTTCATCGCTAAGCAACGCCGCGTTCATATTCTGCTCGGCGAAAAGCGGCCACGCTATCATTGGAACGCCGCAAAGGACGCTTTCCAACGTCGAGCTCCAACCACAATGTGTTAAAAACCCACCAACGGCCTGATGGGCTAGGATTTCAGCTTGCGGTGCCCATGATGGGATCATGAAACCTCTATCGCAAGTACGAGTCACGAACCCTTCTGGTAGATACTCTGGCGTGTTGTCTTTGGTTACACCGCCTTTAGCCGAGAAATAATCACTGCAAGACGAGCCGTCAACGGGCGGTCGAACCACCCATATAAACCGTTGCTGGCTCTCCTCGAGCCCCCACGCCAATTCGGTTAACTGTTGAGCCGTTAGAGAACCACCACTCCCGAAGGAAATGTAGAGAACCGACTCGTTTGGTTGTTTGTTTAACCAATCAAAAACCGGGTGATCGGTCGTGGATGATTGTATCGGTCTGCATAACGGACCAACCGGATAAACCGGTACACGAGCGACCCGGCCCAAAAGTTTCGGGTCTTGAAGGGACTTTAATGATTTGGGCTCCATCTCTTCCCATGTATTCACCAAGATTCCATCCGCTTTTGGGTAGGCCAGACAGTGACGAACCAAATCGTGGTACACCGGTTCGTCCGGAACCAGATATGCATCCATAATATCTTCAAATCTAACCGGTTCACACCCCGGTATAGTGAGCGGTTTTCGTTGCACTGTGTGCTCTTCTTTGATAACTTCGTCCAAAGTTGGATAATATATCGAAACTCCGAGATAACGCGCGTTGGAAGCGATAAAGACATAAGTCAACATGTTTAACTCCGCTGCAAGACATAACGCATCTGTGCCAAACAAGTCAATGATCAGAGCCGTTGGGTTTTGATGCATGGCAACGATCTTGGATCGGAGGGTTGGAACAGCTTCACGCATAATGACTCCGATCTTGGTCACCACATGGGCGTTGGGGTCTACCAAGCCAGAAATGTCGGGCGATGGAAGGTTGACGATGTCAACACCGGTTGAGTTAAGGAGCTTGGACTGAACGGAGGCTGCGTCAGTTTCAAGGACGAAGACGGTGACGTGGAAGCCGTGGTTAGCGGAGAGACGCTTAGCTAGCTCGATCACCGGGAGGACATGGCCCATTCCGGGACTGGAAAACATGGCGGCGTGTGGTTTTGTGATATGCATCACTACTTCTTCTTTGAGAGGATTTGTTTTCTTTTGTTATTGATGTGTTTCAATGGTCGTTGCATCTGTGTTACTTACTTATTTATAGCAAAATTTGATAACTATTCGTAAATGAAAATATTGATTTAGACCATAAATTGTAGTTAATAGTTGTATTAGGTGATTCAACCAAACAAAGAAATAAAGTCTATATATATTGTATATGTAATATAATATTTTAACATAATGACTAAATATAGAGTTTGTAAGAGAGACTAAATATAGAGTTTAAATAGTAGTTTTTATAGAATTTAGTTTCAACAAAAGTACCAATTATCTAATGAATTAATTCATTTCTAATTATTTTATGCAATTTCTATATTATATATAGTAAATTTTATCTTATATTCTAGGCAAATTTATGATGGAGAAGAAAATTAGCATATCTGAATTAATTGACTCACATAATTTAGTTTTAAGTTTTGTAATTTTATAAATAAGTAATTAAAATTTGATTAGTTGTTAAAAAGACAAAGTTAAAGAAGTGGTATTGAAGAATTGTTATTATACAGTTTGGGTTGCCTGTGAGTTGTATTTTTGTTTGCTATATAATTAATTAAGGGTGTACATTGGGTCTTACGAAGACACTAAATGGCGATTAGTACGTAATATATAAAATATGCAGAGATGTGGTAAAGATGCTTGACCAATAGCTTAGTGATTTGCTATATGACTGATATCTTGTCTTTTTGATGATTTTAAAACTTGTTTTGTCTTTATTTTTGAATATTCATAGCATTTTAAATTTTTTAAGATTGCATTTGCATCAAATTTATTATTGTTAGATGTTTAGAGTGAAAGTATGAAAAGTAGAGCCTAAAGATGAGTTTTGGACCATAAAAGAATTAAGAATTGATCAAGGAAATTGGAGGACAAAGTTTTCTGCGTCCGTAATAGCCAAGCATATCAATTCTTTACCCCGCTACGGATTGCACTATATGTCAAAATCTAGCCTTCATCCATAATATGCATCCATATCGATGTTTTTTCACTACTACGAGTCACTTAAACAGTCAAGATCCAAGAAACAATCTGGGTTTGATCCGATTTGTTTTGGGTCGACCAGTTTATTTTCCTTTTCTATAATACTCTAAACTTAATTAGAGTGAAATGAGAGCTATCTAAGCCTACTTTTCTTAATTTATATTTGTTATCAACTCTAAATTCTTGTGATTCTTGCATTTATATAAGTATTTCTCTAAATTCCATCTCTTATATCTATCTTTTTTACTCTTCTTCTAACATGAATCTTCATGGATTAGTTACAACTCCTGGATTTTCATGGCTTTTGGATTAGATAGAGTTGTTGATGAATTTAAGATGCTTAGGGCATAATCTTAATAGATCATACTCTTTAGATGTTCTTAGAGCTAAATAGCTTAAATTAGTCTTGATTAAGGTAATCTAGATAATAGGAAGTTTCACGTCCGGAAGGCATTAGATCAATTTCCAAAAGAACTTAGCGAGTGTTTAATTAGCATTCAAATTCCTATCCAATGCAAATTAATGATTAGGATTGTAGCTGGTTAGTTAGGCTTGGATATAATGCTCATTGATCATTTGATTGTTGATGGTTAGTTGAAAGATTAGTACCAAAGAAATGGATTAGTCTAGATTAGTGATCTAAAGCCAAATGATTAGCAAGGGATTGATTGTATTAGCATCTTAGATTCGCATTTGATCACTCAAGTCAATAACCTTTGTTGGCTCTTTTGTTGACTTTTCTAGATTGCTCCTTTTATCATTCATTTTGTTCTTGTATTATGTTGGGTAATTGCGTACCTTAGACACTTATTTAAATTGGTCAATTGCCTTTGTTCATATTTTCCATTAGCATTTTAGGTTTTCTTGTTTTTATTTCACAAATCTTGTTAGTTTAAAACTCATCCTTTATTTGTTTAACTTAGAAAATTTTGTGCATTCCTAGTTTATTGTGGATTCAGCCCCTAAGAACAAGTCCAGTAAAAGTTTTTAGTAGATTTCTTAGATGGGTTCTAGGCGTAGGCATTTGGGTACCCGTTCGGGTTTGGTTCTTTTTTCGGGTATCGGATCTATTCGGGTAGGAGATTGAGAATCATTCGGGTATTTTAAAATTTCGGTTCGGTTTCAGTTCGGTTATTTTAGTAAAAATGTAAAAAGTAACCAAAAATACCCAAAATATTTTCGGGTTTGGTTCTTTTTTCGGGTATCGGATCTATTCGGGTAGGAGATTGAGAATCATTCGGGTATTTTAAAATTTCGGTTCGGTTTCAGTTCGGTTATTTTAGTAAAAATGTAAAAAGTAACCAAAAATACCCAAAATATTTTCGGGTTCGGGTCGGGTTCGGATGTTTTACTCATATCTACCCAAATCTATCAGAAATACCCGATTACCCGTAAATATTTTGGTTATTCTTTTATCCAAATATAACCAAAATACTTAAATTATTTAAAAGAAAACTATAACATTGGTTATTTTTATCCCAAATATATCCAAATGTATATGAATTACTAAAAAATATATTATATTCGGATTTATAATTTTAATTTTGGGTGTTTGAGGTATTACAAATATATATATATAACAAATATTTTTAGGTTTACATTTGTATTCGGGTACCCACGGGTATTAGATTCGGTTCGGGTTGGGTTCGGGTTTTTTTGGGTAGGAGATCTAGGACCCATTCGGGTAATTCTAAAATCGGGTTCGGGTTCGGTTCGATTATTTTTTGGGTTTTTCGGTTCGGGTATTCGGTTCCGGGTATTATGCCCAGGCCTATGGGTTTCTATGTAAAAATGGGCCCAGATAATAGAAAAACAGCTGAATCCATTTAGGATCGTTCCTAAAATTGGGGTTTTCGCGACCCAATAGAAACTCATACGTGGCCTTATTTTATTGGGTAAACTGAATGACAAAACCAAAAAACAAACCCCACACGCGTTTATTTTTTTTCTTCTTCTCTCTCTTCTTCTTCTTCGCCTACGGAGACACCAAAGACGATTGGAATCGACGCTGAAGATCTAGTGATTTGTTCATGAAATCATGAAAAATCATCCACCTAAACGAGTGTTTCAACCAACCGGATGATGATCGAACTAGATTTTGTTCCCCAAATCGATTCATCAAATGGACCATAATTTTTTTTTGTTTTAGAAACTCACTTAAGGATTCCACCAATGGACCATAAAATTTTCAAAAACTTTAAAAAATCTCTAAATTTTAAAACTATCCAAATTTATTAATAAAAAATACATAGAAACTTTATTTAGAAACTAATCACTGGATTTGCTCTAAGAGACTAAGATGTATAAACGGAAACCATTAGATTGTATGTTGTGGACTTAGAGGAATACAGTATTAATTGACAAAATCCTTTAATCAATAACCATTCAACCTAATTTCCATATGGTTGAGGTTTAAAAAATGTCCAATAACGCACAGGATTTTACTGTACTTTTTCCTAAGTTCAATCTAGATTTTTGATTATTTTTATCTTTTGGTTAGTCGATTTCCCCAAACATTTTTCAAAAAAAATATACCTGGAGAGTTTCATTTTCATTGATAACAAAACAGAAAAGAGAAACGACAACATCACAAACATTAACATTGTCTTATTACAAACTCATCAAATTAAACATCTTTTTATTCATAAGGTTGTTTGATCGTTGACAAAGAAGTGAAGATATTTAAGAAGAGACGATGTTGGTCACTGAAACCTTAACCATTGCAGCTTCAAAGATAATGGCATTATTCACCAAATATCCTTGCGATGCATCGTTTAAATCTGCTAACAATATGATATTGTTCACTCCCACACCATAACCGCTTCCAATCGGGTACCAAGCTGCAGCTGCAAAGAAAAAAACAAACATAAACCAATTTACATCAGCTGCTACTTTCATTTATTGATGATTTTCTCCCCTCGAGATAAATTTTTTTTTTTGTTAGTTATCTTACTATATATTTGTCTGTGGTTGGTGCTTCGTTGATTCTTTAGCCGCAGATTAGCCGCTCCCCAAGTGTTTGTAGCAACTGCGTTTGCCTTATGGCCTTGAGCAAATAGAAAGATTGGAAGTGCATATGGTCTTCCTCCTCCATCTCCTTTAGGGTTAAATCCTAGTCTCCTGATTATCATCAACCAAAAACCGTTATTATACTTGGTCACCGTGGAATTCACATAGCAGTTGCAAACTTTGAGATTAATTTGGACTTCGGTCAAAGAGATCCGGTTACCAAAATTACTAACCAGTATCGGTCTTCAACGAGAAAATCGTCAGAGTAATAGAACTTGTCTTCCAAGATAGAGAAATGAAGTATCTTCCAAGTGAAAACATTGGTTGGAGGGTTTGATATGAATGTGACTTTCTCTTGTTGTTGAGCCGGTTTAACGATGAAGATCTCAGCACCAAAAGAACCAATGTCCTGCTCAATGTACCCATACGTGTTGTAGAATGTTACGTGAGGAATAAGTTGTCCGAATCCCCACTCTCTTTTCGCATCGTTGTATAACTTCAATGTTCCATCTACAATCCACAATTATGCAAAAAAAAAAAAAACTCCTAATCACAATCAACTTTCGATATGAGATCCTAATATTTACAGAAATTGCAAAAATTAGTCTTGGCAAAAATAAAATGGCTCTAGTAAAAATCCATTTTAAGTACCTGAAATAGCCAAATATTTGTTTAGCTTCCCATTGTGGATAAAGAGTTTGAGATCAACATTCACTTCCCACCCTCTTGGAAGATATTCTGTCTCTTCGATCCTCACGTAAAGTGAAATATGATCATTTCCACTGTCGTTTGGATTACCATTCACGTACAAAACCAATCTCCTGATTTATTTATTTTTCATCAAAAAAAAAAAAAACTCAAGAAAAATATATAAAAAATTGAATAAAAAGTGGAAAGAGTGTAAGATCTTTACCATTTGTAACCAGCAGCCTCAAAAACAGAGGATTCATAGGGTTCTACTCTGCCCTTAATCACAGAGAAGTTTGTTATTGTCAGAATCTTACTCGATGGTCGCTCATCTCTCAACACTCTTGTCCCTCCTGTCAACACAAAAAGTTCCAAGAAGTGGGTTTCAGTTTTTTTTTTTTTTTTTTTTTTTTGTAAACCAAGAAATCTAAAGAAAGAAGATTTCATAACAACAAGTGTACCAAAATTCTCCTTGAGACTGTAAGAACTGTTGTACTCTGCTCCTCTGCCCCCTGTGACCTGGATTTTGTAAAAAGCTACTTTTAGTAATAAGCCAATCAATCAAAAAAGTGTTTCGAAAAAGGGAAAAAAACAAACAAAACTGTACCTGTTGAATGAGAAACTCAGCTGAAGAGGAAGTGGTGAAGAGTAAAGCAAGACATATGAAAACCAGACTCCATTTCTGATCATCCATTTTCTTAGATGAGCTAGACATTGGTAAGACTTTTACATATATATAGACAAAGTTACTTATTGAACAAGTTAAGTTACTACTATATAATACTGAAAGTGGATTCATGGTAGAATATATATATATGCACATTCACTTATTATTATTTTTGTATTTGACTTGGAATGTGTCAAGTATCAGATTCGATGTGGGTAGCATAATGTTCAAAATATTAAATATGATTGGATTGTTAAGCTTAACAATCCAATCATATGAAGCTATGAAGTAAGGACTCACATCACACCACCCTTACCTCTAATTAATGACCATAGACATACCGATCATCGCGGAAGGCCGAATCTACCAATCGATAACTGTGGATCATGACCGAGTAGTCAAAATCAATGTTCATATCCACGTACGTAGACGGATAAACCTTGCATTCCAATATCCAGAGGTTTGAGCTATCATCACTCAATTATCTCTCATTGACCATCATTCATCTTCATTCACCATCGTTCATGACCACCTGATCAAAACTTGGTCAATTTCAGCAACAACTTATTTATATATATATCATCAACCTAATATATAACAGATTACAACTTCATCAACTTACTTGCTTTGCTCGTAATTGCTACAACTCTACTATAATTAATTAGTTATACCAATCAAGCCCATAACATACTTATATGACAATCCATTCACATAGTCTTGAGTTGGCAGCTCATAACTTTTCAAATGAACTCATAATAACTTATTTGGTAATTGATTTTAAAATCTAATAAACACAAATGGGTATATAACCAATCTTAAAAGTAAAGGTAATTCAACACAAATATATAGTAAATATGCATTTCCTCACTTGTTTGTTGCCACTTATTTTTGAGTTAGAATCTTGTTAAACTTGATACATATATAATATCAACCGGTACTAATGCGAAATGCTTAAAATAGAGGTGGTAAAAGTGGTAGAAATAAGAAATGTTAGAAGTGGAATGAAACATATATTGGTTGATGAACTTTCGAGATAAATATGGTTAACTTAATGAGAGTAATGAATTATAGTGGTCAAATTAAAGCGTTCAAAACGTTGTACATTGAAAATTGTAGATCAGGGCATGACCCTTACTCCAACGGGCAACGGTCGCATAAATAGAATGTGGCTACAAAAAAAAACATTCAATACTTTTTTCTTTTGGGTTATGTTTGAATTTGGCTACAAAACAAATTATGTAAAGTAAATTATAAGTTTATTTCTGACTCCAGATAAGTCGATTTTTAACACTTCACGTCCTCAACATTTTTTATAAAATTTAAAACCCGGAGAGTTTTATTTTCATTGATAACAAAACAGAAAAGAGAAAACTCGGAAAAACCGAAGTAACGACTACATCACAAACATTAACGTTGTCTTATTACAAACATCTCTTTCTTCATAAGGTTGTTTGAACTATGGTAAAGAAGTAGAGATCTTTAAGCGGATACAATGTTCGTCACCGAGACCGTAAGCATTTCAACTTCAATGATAATGGAATCATTCACCACATATCCTTTCGATGCATCTTTTACATCTGATAACGGTATAGTGTTCACTCCCAAACCTAATCCGCTTGGAATCAGGTACCAATATGCAGCTGCAAAGAAAAAACAGAGCAGCATAAACAAATTTACTTTAGCTATTCCTAGTTTCATTCATTGTTGTTTTTTTCTCCTGGAGATAAACTTTTATTCTTAGGTTAGTTTTCTTACTATATGTTGTTACGTGGTTGCTGCTTCGTTGATTCTTTAACCGCAGATTAGTCGCTGCATAAGTGGTTGTAACAACTGCGTTTGCCTTAAAGCCTTGAGCATATAGGAAGATTGGGACTAAGCCTCCTTTCGGGTTTAATCCTAATTTCCTGATTATACAATAATACTGTGAAAGTCACATAACAGTAACAAGCTTTTAAGATTAATTTGGACTTTGGTCTAAAATATCCGGTTACGAAAATGACTAACCAGTATCGGTCTCCAACAAGAAACTCGTTAGACTGATAGACTTTATCTTCCAAGGTAGAGAAATGAAGTATCTTCCAAGTGAAAACATTGTCTGGAGGGTTTGATATGAATGTGACTTTCTCTTTTTGTTGGGCTGGTTTAACGATGTAGATCTCAGCACCAAATGTACCAGTGTCCTGCTCACGGTACCCATCGTTCCCGTCGTAGAATGTTGATTGAGGAATAAGTTGTCCGTAACCCAACTCTTTTGTCGCATTGTTGTATCGTTTCACTGTACCATCTACAATCCACAATTATGCAAAAAAAAAAAAGGCAAATCACAATCAACTATCGGTTCATTTACTAATGAGACTAGTATTTGAAGTCTACTTTCTTAAAATAGCAATGGCTAGAATATGACATCATAACATATAGAGCTAGAATATGACATCATATCTAGCACGAGGTTAAAGCCTGGGCTCTATCTGTTATGATGTCATACTTATCGTGGAGAAATAGACCGTTTTCCGCTAGAATATATATATGGATCTAATAAAAATCCATTCACAGTTTAAAGTACCTGTAACAATCAAATATTTGTTTAGCTTTCCATTGTAGACAAAGAGTTTGAGATCAACATTCACTTCCCATCCTACTGGAAGAGATTCTGTCTCTACGATCTTCGCGTAAAGTGAAACATGATCTTTTCCACCGTCCTTTTCATTACCATTCACGTACAAAACCAATCTCCTGATTTATTTATTTGCATCATAATTAGCTCAAAAGATATAATTAACAAAAAAAAAATGGGATAGAGTGTAAGATATACTAAGATCTTTACCATTTGTAACCAACAGCCTCAAAAACAGAGGATTCATAGGGTTCAGGTCTCGTCCTAATTATTGAGAAGCTGGTTATCGAAAGAATCTTATCCGATGGTCGGTCATCCCTCCACACTCTTGTCACTCCTATCAATAAAAAGAGTTCAAGAAAATGGTTATCACAGTTTTAAGTTTTAACCAATAAAATCTAAAGAAAGAAAATAAGTGTACGTACCATTCGTGAACTGTGAGAACTGTTGTATTCTATTCCTCTGCCTTCTGTGGCCTAATATTAGCAAAACTATTAGTTTTATTCATTTTTACAAACTAGTTTTGTAGTAAAAATAAAAACATATCGATAGAAAAAGTGCTTAAAAAGAAACCTGTTTAATGAGGAGCTCAGCGGAAGAGGAAGTGATGAAGAGAAAAGCGAGAGATATGAAACCTATACTCCATTTTTGAGTGTCCATTTTTTGAGATCTGGTTTTGTTTTGTTTTGGTAACGCTTTCCATTTATATAAACAGAGACACTTTTGATTACTTATTGATCGAGTTTAGTAACAAATATAAAATACCGAACGTGGACTCCTCGTGGAAGCAATAATAATACATGTACACATTCAATTTCACTGTTTTTGTTTGACTTTGAATGTGTAAAGTATCAAATTTGATTTGGTTGTATTGTCTATTTTATGCATCTTCCAAGTACGTCTATTATAAAACAATATTTCTGTGGATTTGTGAGCGATCTCAAAGTACACAAAATATTATTGCTGTTAACGACTCGGTGTCAGTATATCACCAACACCGAAATGTAGATAAATCAAAATTTATAGGTCTGAGCGTTTAGGTATTGTAAGGATTTTTTAGTTTTCTGATTAAGATTTCTACCATAACTCAAAATATATCAGATCAAATTCTGGTTCTATTCAGATTTTTGTATTCGAAGTTTGGATAATCTAAAAAAATTATTTGCTTGAATTTTTTAATATAATTTGATAGATATAATAAAAATTGTTTTTTAAAATTGTTTATTTTAAGTGTTTTAGTTATATTGATTGGTATTTTAATTATTTTGATTAAAAAATAATTGATATAGATTTATAATTATAGTTAAGATTCGGTTAAAACTACGTATAATTATTTAAACTATGTAAAATAATTCGAATTACTCGAAAATCCCGGTTAAAAGTTATACTATTAAAAGTATTTTAATTAATCAATAGTATCCATAAAACCAGGTAAAAAGAGTTAATATCTTAGGAATATTCAGATTTTTTCGAGTATATATTCGGAATCTGTTTTAAATCCGGGCTTTTTGGATATTCGAAGTTCCGGTTCTAAAATCCGTTCGAATACTTTTAAAATTCGGATTAGAATTCTAATCAAAAAAATTAATCTGAATTCGGTTAGGATGTTCAGGTCCGAATTTTATTTCAGCTCTAGATACAAGAGCAAAAGGCAGGGACAGAACCACTAAGAACAAAAGTGGATCACTTAATACCTTTTTTTTTTTTTTTTTTTTGGACAAAGGATCACTTAATACCTTGACTCCATTTTTCAGTATCCATTTTTTGAGATCCGTTTTGGTTTGCTTTGGTAATAAAATACTGAAAGTAGACTCGTCGTGGAACCAATAATAATACACACATATTCAATTTTACAGTATCAGATTTCCATTTTTTTTTTTGTTTAAAATTGAATGTATATCAGATTTCGATTTGGTTATAATTGTTTATTTTATGCTTTTTCCAAGTACGTGTACCAAACCATGCATGTCTAGCTATTGACTAATGACTACTGTTATATAAAACAATATTTCTGTGGATTAGTGAGAGTTCTCGAAGTACACGAGATATTATCGCAGTAGTGGATTGATAAAATATAACTAAATAGTTCAGATATTTTAGTTATTTTAGATATTTTAAAGATTTTAATATTTTAGATTTATAATCATGTTTTGAGTTTGGTTAAAACTACCTAAATAATTGAAACTATTTATCCGATTACTCGAAAAATCCGGTAAAAATATTTAAAATTTGTTTAAAAGTATCATAATTAACCAAAAATATCGGTAATAAAACTATCAAAACAATTTAAAATACTAAAGATTGAACATGTTAGGATTTTTTTGGGTAAATTCGAATCAGAATTATATTGGACACTCAGAATTTCAAGTTTCTAGATCCCATTCAGATAGTTTTAATATACGAAATCGAATTAATATCGAATATTTTGAGCCGGGTTTAGTTTGGATCTTCGAGTCAGACTATTTTTCCAGCCCTAGATACAAGAACAAAGCTCGTGTTCAATTTGAAGGCTTTTGAATATATACTAGATTTTAACCCGCGGTGTACCGCATAATTATATTTTTTAAAAATAAAAATTAATTTGTTTTGTAGATTAAAAATAAATATGATTTAATGTTTTGTATTTTCTAAACGTACAACTCTTATATCTATATATTTTTTAGTGTATAATTACTATGTTTAATTTTTACTGTTTAAAAATATAGGAACAATAAGTTAAAATCTAAATTATAACTAAATATTTAAGTTCTAATTATATTTGTTTTGTTAATATTGTTTGTTTGTTTTAGTATTTAGATAATATAATTTTATTTTTAATGATATATCTAGGATTTCATCCGTCGTATACCGTCTCGTATTACTATTGATCCAAATCTGTCCTACCATCTAATCCTGTTTAGTGAAATTAAACATATCTAATGTATTTCACTTGTGGTATACCATCTCATAATACTATCGACCCAAACCCCTTATATCATCTAACTCCGTTTAGTGAAATTAAACATTATTTTTGTTATTTTTGTTTAAATAATATTTTAATTTAAAAGATATATAATTCAACACAATTTAAAAGTTTTCTTTCAAATGGTTATTTAATTGTTATAAAGTTCATATATTATGATATTCTAAATCCGTCCTACCATCTAATCCCATTTCATAAAATTAAATATTATTTTTAATTTTTGTTTTAATAATACTTTTATTAAAAGATTTATAATTTAAATTAATTTAAAAGTTTTCTTTCAATGGTTATTTAATTTTTATAGATTTACATATTATAAATATACTATAACGTTTTTTCTGTGAAATATTCTAATTTTTTTTAATAAACTTTAAATAACTACATTATTTATCTTTTAATAAAGTATAATATTAATAGTGTCCTAAGATTTTTTTTGACGTATTAAGAATTGATGGAGATATATATCAGATAAGAAAATGCTAGTAGTTAGGAATATTAATTTATTAATAATAATTAATGCCAAATGGTATTTCTTGTAAATAAGTTTCAACTTGAGGATTTATTTGTAAAAATGTATATATATAGATGAGAAAGGTTTAAAACATGGGTAAAGGAAAGTTTTCAAAGATATTTTTGATATATTAAAAAGATGATAATTGGGAGAGATGATAGTTGGTTTTGGTTTTGAATTTTTAAGAATTTTTTAGAGAGATAACTTTCACATGTGTCTATATGTGATTGGCTTTGAGTTTTTTTTTGTCTATTATTTGAAATTTAATAAAAATTAAAAATATATATTCAAGTAATATATTTGTGAGATTTTGATAGTATCAATTGAGTAGATTGGTCTATATAATTTTATCTATATACTAGATGAATTCTCACGGTACGCGTGGGTTTGTTTTGAAAATTGTTTAGATAAAAATATGTTAATTATGTTTGTCGCTAATTTATGTTTATTTTTTGTTTGTTATTTTATACTTAGTAAAATTAGACTCATCTTATGTACTTACATTTTAGATTCATTTTTGACTCTAAATATCAATTTCTATATATTTTCATGTATAATCTGATTATTTTTATATCCAAGATTATAAAATTTGTTCATTATCATGAACATACAACAAGAATATAAGATATTTTGATTTCAAGAGTTTTCGTATGAAAAAAAAAAGGAAGCAAAAATTAAAGAGTTATTTTAGTAACACTTTTTAGATTTTATGCTATTGCATATAGCCATATAAGACAAATTGATTTGTTTTTAATTTCGTAGTATGTCTAACGTCTCAAAAGTCTATTACTTGAAAATGTTGAATGTCAATGTTACGAACTTACCTAAAGATACAAAAATGAAAAGACAAAATTTCATATGATAAGATATGAACGAGAATGTAATAATAATAAAAAATCAAGGTAAAATAACACAAATAAATATTTAGTCATTATAGAGTGATGACCATTGACCATTAAATTTTTACAAAATAGAAAATAATAAAAGTAAAATAAAAGTAGTAATTGATATATTTAAATAAATAATTTTATAATTTTATTTTTTATTTTGAAAAAAATCATTTAAGAAATAAATTAATGGAGGATTTAACACAATATGAGACTTTGATTTTCTCTCAATTAATTTTACTGATTTTTAATTTAATCAATGTTAAAAGACACATGTCATTTTCTTGTGTGATGATGTGTCACCCATATGAAGAGAGTTGGTCAACTTTCACATATATGATTTTTGTTTTTTTTAGTGTCCATTAAATGACAAATTTTAAGTCAAAATCTACTTAAATTTACTTTTTATTTTTGTCAGCTGTGTTTCTAGTTTTAAATCGGTTAAATAGACTTGGTCCAAAAGACGCTCAGGATGTTACTACCACAGTTCAACACTTTTTCCTAAGATGTTCACCCTAGATGAAGAGAAACTAATAGATTTTGGGCCCTTAAAGCATAAACAGTTAAACTAGTTAAAGCATAATCTATGTAATCTATAATAAACAGAAAACAAAACCAACAAAATATAGATTACAACACAAACTTTATCAACTTCTTCTTATTACAAACTTTATTCATAAGGTTGTTTGATTGCTGACAAAGAATTAGAGATCTCTAAGCAGAAACAATGTTGGTCACAAAGACCTTAACAAGTTCAGCTTCAAAGATAATGGCATCATTCACCAAATATCCTTTTGATGAATTTTTTAAATCTTCTAACAATATGATAGTGTTCCCTATCCATACCAGTACCGTTTCCAATCGCACACCAAGCTTCGCCTAAAAAAAAGGAACAAACCAAACTAGTTATTTTGTCTCTTGGAGATTAACATTTTACTTTATATTGTTCCTTGGTTTTTTTACTATATAGTATTTGGTTGGAGCTTCGTTGTTTCTTTAAACGCAAATTAACCACTCCCAAGTGTTTGTAACAACTGTGTTTGCCTTATAGCCTTGAAGGCTTGAACATAAAGAAAGATTGAAAGTGCACGTGGTCTTCCTCCTTGATACCCTTTCGGGTTAAATCCTAATCTCCTGATTATAGATTAACTAAAAACTGTTATTAACAGAAATATGTTTTCCTCCTTTAGGAAACATTTTGAGCAACAGGTTTTGATATAATTTGATGAGGAAGTGCCAACCAGTATCGGTCTCCAACGAGAAATTCGTCAGAGTATCAAAACTTATCTTCCAAGGTGGAGAAACGAAGTATTTTTCAAGTGAATACATTAGCCAATACATTTATATAAATAGACTGGTTCGGGTTATAAATGAGTTTGAGATCAACATTGACTTCCCAACCTCTTGGAAAAGATTCGGTCGTTTTGATTACCATTCACAAATAGCATAAATATCCTAATTTTTGTTTCCAATTAAAATAAACTCAAAAATTATGAAAAAGTTTTTGAAAAAAGTGTAAGAGTGTAAGATCTTTACCATTTGTAACCAGCAGCGTCAAAAGCAGAGGATTCATAGGGTTCATATTGAAGATGCAGAGTCAATCAATCAGCTGATGGCGATCAGAGCATTGATAAATTTCAGGAAGCTGCATCGAGTTTCATCAGACGCTTGATTTGCGGACATGGATGCGAGAGCAAACGTGGTAAGCTAAGGCGAATGATGTGGAGAGCCAAAGATGGAAGCTGACTTGGCGTGGTGTCAAAGACAAGAAATATCAAGAAGATATGGAAGATATCATCTCGAAGATTTAGGAAGGAATAAGCTTGAAGAAAACAAAAAAGATTCCTTAAAACGAGATTTTCGGAGATCGTAGGTTTAAGATTATGGAGAGTAAGTATAAGTACTCTAGGGTTTAGTGTGAGGCGCTTCGTGCACTCTAGAATATTTCGATACGATTGAAATCTTCAGAGCATTGCAAAAGCTTGAAGGTGAGTGTGTAATTCTCTTAGTCTTCACGTGACAGTGATAAGAAACAGATAAGAGAATTAGGCTTAGATATTCTTACTCGGTTTTGATCTCTTGGGTAGAATAGATCAAGTAATCTCCGACATAACATTTGTAAACAGTTTGTTATCAATAAGAATATACTTATAAGCAATTCTCTGTGTTGTGTTGATCTCTATACCCTTTACATATTTGCCCTTAATCAAGGAGAAGCTGGTTATTGTCACTATCTTACTCGATGGTCGCTCTTCTCTCAGGACTCTTGTCAGTCCTATCAACGGAATTTTCCAGGAGAAACAAGAAATGAGTTTCAATATTTAACCAAGAAAATATTAAAAAAAATGATTTCATACAATAAATATACCAAGATTCGTACGACAAAAAAAAATATATACCAAGATTCGTTTTGAGTTCCTCTGCCCTCTGGGACCTAGAGAAATATATATCTTTTTTATCTTAAGAAAAAACTATTACAAAAGTATTCAAAAGTTTTTCTTGAGATATTTTTTTCTTTTTAACATTTCAATTTTTTTTAATTTTGTTTTTTGAAAAAAACAAACAATTAAAATTCCTTAATTTAGAGACAATGTTAAAAACTGAATAAGAAACAATAAAGAAATTCTAAAGTGAGTGACAGATTAATTGGTTGATAACAGTTAATCTGTTTCAGCTTCTTTCTTATTTTCATTCAATTTTATTTTAGGGTACGACAGCGTCTTTTGGCACATTGTTAAAAACTACTTTTAGTAAAAAGCTAATCGATTGAAAATGTGATTAAGAAAAAAAAAAATGAATAATAGAAAGACCTGTTTAATAGAGACACGAGTTATCTATTAAACGAGTTTAGTTACTACTATATAATACTGAAAGTGGATTCACGGTGGAAAAATTATGAATATTTATGCACATTCATTATTATAACTTTTATTTGACTTGGAATGTGTCAACTATCAGATTAGACGTGAGCAGCGTAATATTCAAAATGTGATTTAAATGTTAAGCAAAACGTCTTAGGTAGTATCTGGTGTTGTTACATTTGATGCGACCTAATTCCGGTTGATTGCTCGAGTAATTATTATCTTATAGACTTAACTGTAAAATAGTACATACAGAGTAGATCACATAAATCAATGATATTCTAAAGATTTGCGAGAGTCGTTTTTACCTAAACGGACAAATTAAATGTTTGTTAGTTTTTATGCTTAAAATTAAAATTATGAAAGAAACTAAACGATTAAAATTATATGATAAAACACATTAAACCACAAAATAATTCAAAGATTGATGATTAACGAAACTATGAAATAAAAAATTCAACAACCAAACACCGCTTTCGAACATGAACACAATATTAGATTACTCCTCTTTCAAGAAATTAGTCATTAAAATTGACTACTTAATTACTAAACTTTCATTTGTAATATTAGTCAAATTCGCATTATCAAACAAATTTGTTAAACTAACAATATGTGTTCTAATATTAAATTTCATTGGCTAAAAATATATTGCTCAATTCAGTTCGTGAATTCCTAAAAATAGTTAATTTTTAATAATAATCAAATCATCAAACCAATTTAGAACTCTAAAACTCAATTGAAGAGACTACTCCCACTAAAAAAAAACATTATGTACGACTATATGGGGACCAATATTATTTTTTCAACACACAAAACACTTTTTCCACTATCATCCTAGTCTGTAACGGGTTGATATCTAGTGTTTTTGGGTGTTTTAAAACCTCTTTTTCTCTTAGTTTTTGTTGCTTTGCATTCATATTTTGGCATATAGTATTGCATTTGCATTTGGTTTTCTTAGGTACATGAGTGGAGTTTAAAGTTTTGGAAGTAAAATGGAGCAAATGGAGCAAACAAATGAGCTACAAGAATGCAAAGTGGCCAAAGAGGAGAAGCTAGTAGGACAATCTACCAAACTGGTCGATTGGTCAGGAGCAGAGCTACGGAGGAATACGAATCTACCAAACTGGTCGATTGGGTGGTCGATTGGTCCGGACCAGAGCTACGGAAGAATATGAATCTACCAAAGTGGTCGATTGCGTGGTCTACTGGTCAAGGATTAATGTTGCGGACGATATTGAATCTACCAAGTGATCTATTGCTTGGTCGATTGCCTTCCTTAACAGGGTCAAAACCCGGTTTGTTCCGGGTTGATCCGGTTTATTTTCTCATTACTAGAAATACTCTTAACCTAGTTTTAGAGAAAAAGAGCTTTTGTTTAGGGATCAAAACTTCTCTTGAAGGTTCTTTATCTTAGGTTTTTGTATGAATGTTGAGTTCTTAAGTTTCTATATCAAGTATTTCTTTTAAATTTCTCATCTATTCTCTAATGATTATGGCTTTACAAAGATCAAACCAATTCCTTTGTATGATCATGATCATGAGTGAGTAGTCTCCTAGAGTTCTTTGGTTAGGGTAGATTAGGATGGTTTAGATGTTGGGTTATGGATTTTAGGGCTAGATTACTTAAGATTCTTACTTATTGGTTGCTTTTAAGGCTAGATCAACCTTGATCATGTTGATTTGATGCCCGGAAGATGTTCGATGAAATTCCCGAACCAAAATCTTTAAGTGCTTTTCATACTTTACCTTTGGAAATTGTTGATTAGGGTGATTAGTGGCTAGATAGACTTGTTATTTATGCTTATTGATCATTTGATTGCCTTTGGAAATTGTTGATGATTGATTGATTAGTAAAAGGATTAATATCATGGAAATGTATTAGTCTTGTTTAGTGTTCCATGGCCTAAGGATCATTGCTTGTTAGAAGTTGTTTGTTGCTCCATAATCCATCTCTTTATCATTTCTAATCGATTACCTTAACCTGAGAATTCGTCTTTAGTTATCACTAAGTAATTTGTTAATTTCCCGCTTTGTTTACTTTCGAAACTTGTTAGTCTTTTGTTTCTTGCTTTCTTTTATCTTGTTTTGCATTGTTTGCTTGATAATGCATTGTTACTAAGATTAGGAACACTCAAAGTCACCTTATTAGCTTAGATTAAGCAATTGTGTGTATTCTTGGTGAGTTGATTAATTGCAAATTGTGGTTCGATAATTAATTGATAGAAATGCTACATCAATTTGGCGCCGTTGCCGGTTTGCAATAGTTATTAGCCATTAGGATTTCATATTTGCTTGAGACTAAGCCTTTTACTTTAGTTACTAATCCTTTATACTTGATCTTTGCTCTTGTCTTAAAGGTGTATGAACCTACGAAGTTACGGCCGAGCAAACTTAGTAGAAGAGATTAACGACATTCGCCGGTTTGAAAGAGAAAACGCTAGAGCAAGAAGAAAAAGAGAACGACTTGAACACCTTGCTCGGTTAGGCGTCATGAATGAACCCGAAGTTGGGGGCCATAATGGAAATGGCCAAGCTAATGGGGGTGGTCATATGCCACAACATCAACCAAGAGCTCATCAACCAATTGGAGCCTTTGATGAGCCAAACATCCGCGGAAATAGAAACGGTATTCAAGCTCCTCCGGTTGAGAACAACAACTTTGAGATTAAATCAAGCCTCATCAACATGGTTCAAAGCTCTAAGTTTCATTGTTTATCAATGGAGGACCCTTTGGATCATCTAGACCAATTTGATATGTTGTGTAGCACGGTGAAAATCAATGGGATCTCGGAAGATGCATTCAAACTTAGACTCTTCCCATTTTCTCTTGGAGACCGAGCTCGTATTTGGGAGAAGAATCTACCTCAAGGCTCCATCACCTCTTGGACCAATGCAAAAGAGCATTCCTCTTAAAGTTTTTCTCCACAACAAGAACGGCAAGGTTGAGAAATGAGATATCTAGCTTCACTCAAAGGAGTAATAAAAGTTTTTGTGAAGCTTGGGAAAGGTTCAAAGGATACAAAATGCAATGTCCTCATCATGGTTTCTCTAAAGAGTCTATACTAAGTACCTTGTATAGAGGAGTTCTCCCTAAATTTCGCATGTTGTTGGACACGGCAAGCAATGCAAACTTCTTGGGCCAAGATATTGATGATGGTTTGTCTTTGGTAGAGAATCTAGCTCAAAGTGATGGTAATTATGGTGAAGATTATGACCGCACTCCAAGAGAAAGTAATGAGATGAGTAATCTACACCGCAAAGAGATCAAAGCTTTGAATGAAAAGATAGATAAGATGATTCTTGCTAATCAAAAACCGATCCATTTTGTATCCGAGAGTGATGTCTACCAAGGGTATCAAGAACACATGGAAGGTTGTGTAGAGCGACAAGAGGAGGTCAACTATGCTATTGGACAAGGCTACAACAAATTCAACCTCAACTATAGGAATCATCCCAACCTTTCATATAGGAGCAATAATGTGGAGAACCCACAAGATCAAAGCTACCCACCCTTAAAGCCTCCCGGTTTCACACAACAACCCAACTATCAACCTCAACCCCAAAGGAACTTCCAACCAAAACCTCAAGCCTACCACCACAATCAACACCAAGGGAGTTCATCGAATCCTCCACCTCAAGCGGATACAAACGCTCTTCTTAGACAAATTCTAGAAGGGCAAGGAAGAGGAGCAATCGATCTTGCCACACAAATGAAAGGAATGCACACCAAGGTTGATGACATTTATGGTGAGCTCAATGCCAAAATAGAGCGTTTGAATGTCCATGTTTATAGCCCATCCTCATCCACTTCCAAGCATCCAATGGGAACTTTAAAGGGTAAATCTGAAACTAATCATAAGGAGTTTTGCAATGCTATCTTCATAAACGATTTTGATATGGTTGAAAATATGAGCTATACACAATCAAGAGAGGATGGTAGAATTGATGAGAATGAAAAGGCAATAGAAGAGATCTCTAAACTTCTATATGGTTCTAATGTTGAGAACTTAATGGTTGCTAGTGATGAGAAGGCCAAGAAGAGTACGAATGGGAATGATATGATAACCAAGAGTGTTGAAAAGAAAGAGGCATCAAGAGTTGAGCCTCTTCCTTATGAGCCTCTACTTCCGTTTCCCGGGCGAGTTCTTACCAAAGCTAAAAAGAAAGTTTTCTCAAGTTTTAAAGCCAACATGAGTAGAGTTGGAGCGCCTTTGCCTTGTGTGGAAAACTTGTCTCAAATTCCTCTTCACTTTAAGTTCATTCAAGCCATTCTAGAAAATCGAGAGAAAGTGGAAGAGATCATGAGAGCCTTTGATTCACCAATCACACCACAAACGGAACCAAAATCTATTATCAAGCTTGAAGATCCGGGTAAATTCACCATACCTTGCTCACTTGGTGATTTACAACTTGATGATGCCTTATGTGATTCGGGTGCAAGCGTGAATGTGATGTCACTTGAGATGGTAAAGAGTCTAGGGGTTAAAGATATGAACCACCACACCTCCTCCATCATGTTTGGAGATGCTTCTTCAACAACTCCTCTTGGTTTGATTGAAGACTATCCACTCAAAGTTGGTGATTGCATAGTCCCAACGGATTTCATGATAGTGGAGATGAAAGACACCCACAAGGTTCCTCTCATTCTAGGAACTCCATTTCTCAACACCGTGGGAGCCAACATCGACTTCCCAAACAAGAGAGTTACTCTTCTCCACGTGAATGGTAATGTCTCATATCCAATCAAGCCTTTCTCTACAAAGTTTTGTGGAACAATCACTAATGAAGAAGTGAAAACAAAGAAAGAGCCTAAAAGTTTGAAGGATCAACTTGAGATCAAAGTTGTGAATGCGAAGAATAGAGAGGATTTCACGGTTGATGAGAAAATCTTGGATGGTGAATGTCTACACTTTTTGTTTGATGCGCAAGAAGAAAGTACTAAAAAGAAGGAGTTGGGTAAAGCTAAGATGGTTCTTGAGAAGAACAAGAGGATGATGAAAAGAACCCACCCTCCCACCCTTGACAATTCACCAAATCCTACCTCTTCTATGACTCTAACACTTTTGAGGTATAATGATGGAATTTTAGAGTATAGAGTCAAGTGCAAGGGTCGATCCAACCCTTTTTCATCGGTTAAAGCGATTCTCACACCGGAGTTCAAAGAAAAAGGTTCAAAAAGTGTTGAAGAATTGATGAAAGAGGTCCTCACACTTGCATTCAAGGGCTCTACAAGGAGTTTCACAACTCCTCCTATCACTTCACTCCCTAAGGTTCACAACTAGGGCCAAGGTATGGTCCTATCTATCCTTTGTATATACTATTTTCTTTCATTTTCTCTTTGTTTTTCGTTAGTCTTTTTTCCGGAATTATCTTTACACCGAGACGGTGTGAAATAAGTTTGGGGGAGAGACTAACCATCTAATGTTGTGTTATGTTTTGATTTTCTTTCTTTGAGTCTTGCATTGTCAATAACTATGTTTTGAGAAAAATAAAAAAAAAATCTGAAAATTTTGAAAAATCCAAAAAAAATCATGTAGGTTTGCATATTAATTTTCTCTTTTAGGATTGAGTCTAGTAGCATCTAGTGTACATTTGCATTTGCATAGGGGATAATGATTTAATTACCTTGTAGAAATTCAAGCTTAGGATTGAGCTTAAAGCCCTTGATCACAGTTAATCGTTGCTTGATCATCTTGGAAAAAATGGAAAACCCATGCTTAGACTTTTGCGTTTCTCGAAAGCAATTTCTACTTGTGTGAAGCTTACATGACTTTTGAAATATCTCTATGAATTTGGACTTAATTTGATATTGATTTCTCGCTTATGGATCCTAAATGTATTCTCATGGTAGTCTAACAGACTCATTCGGGTTATCTTATTCGTTTAGCCAATCTTTTGTTAACCCGAATGGCCATTCTCACCTTTAAAATGGTTTTCCCTACCCTTAACCTTAAAACCTTTCTTTCAAGCCTATGTACTATTTGTGAGTGAGGCCTCTTGTATGAAAATGCTATAGATTTTGAAATCTTCAAAGTATTGAGAACGACAAGGTTTTAGCTCTTGTTTTTAGCTAGCTTTTGGAACATCTTTGGACTAGCTACTAGGTTGGGAATGAAAGATTTAAGTGGTTAGATTGAATACTTGGGATTGGGTTTGGAAAAAAGAAAAGAAAAAAGAATGAATGAAAAGAAATGTGTGATCAATGGTTTTATAGGAGTCTCTAGGGAATAAGTTATAAATAAGAAAGCTCTAAATCTCTAAGTGTAAAGAGAAAGTTTAATATCAAGCTAGTTCCCCAAAGAAAAGAAACTTGCAAAGCTATAAGTATTTGGGAACAAAGATAAACTTAGAAAAGAAATAGAAAAGAACAAAGTGTCAAAAGAAGAAGTCTTCCCTAGGTGACTAGCAAGAAAGGATTGATCTTGAGGATTGTGGTTCAAAAAGACCAAAGTGTCTATTGATTGGGGTTGAAAAGAAGAAGAAAAGAGTTTGCAAGAAGGGTAGAAATAGGAGTTTACATCTAAGACGGGTAGAACAACAAGAGCTAGACTTTGTATGCATAAATTGTTCTTGGTCTTAGATGGATTTCATGATTGTCTAGCATTACTATTTTTTTTAGAGAAACCCACCAAAATGTAAATCTTTTGAAACCACCTCCAAAAGCCTTCACCAAGACCGATTGAGAATGATTTATCTTCCATTTGCGAGACCGCGCCAAACACTTAAATGAATGTTAAAGAGATGTTTCAACTTGATTGTGAGTCTTTGCTAATAGTTGGAGATTTGAAATTGAGCTATGCACTAAGAAGAGTATGGAGAAGTACGAAAGAGTATGATGATTGATTCAAGCAAATTTGAACTATCTTTAAGGACTTTGAGTTGAATCCTTCGTTTGATATTTTGTGGCTATGAATCCCCACCTTCAAACCTCTTTCTTTTCTATCTCTTAGTTCTTGCTTGAGGACTAGCAAGAAATAAGTTTGGGGGAGTTGATATCTAGTGTTTTTGGGTGTTTTAAAACCTCTTTTTCTCTTAGTTTTTGTTGCTTTGCATTCATATTTTGGCATATAGTATTGCATTTGCATTTGCATTTGGTTTTCTTAGGTACATGAGTGGAGTTTAAAGTTTTGGAAGTAAAATGGAGCAAATGGAGCAAACAAATGAGCTACAAGAATGCAAAGTGGCCAAAGAGGAGAAGCTAGTAGGACAATCTACCAAACTGGTCGATTGCGTGGTCGATTGGTCAGGACCAGAGCTACGGAGGAATACGAATCTACCAAACTGGTCGATTGGGTGGTCGATTGGTCCGGACCAGAGCTACGGAGGAATATGAATCTACCAAAGTGGTCGATTGCGTGGTCTACTGGTCAAGGATTAATGTTGTGGACGATATTGAATCTACCAAGTGATCTATTGCTTGGTCGATTGCCTTCCTTAACCGGGTCAAAACCCGGTTTGTTCTAGGTTGATCCGGTTTATTTCCTGTTACTAGAAATACTCTTAACCTAGTTTTAGAGAAAAAAGAGCTTTTGTTTAGGGATCAAAACTTCTCTTGAAGGTTCTTTATCTTAGGTTTTTGTATGAATGTTGAGTTCTTAAGTTTCTATATCAAGTATTTCTTTTAAATTTCTCATCTATTCTCTAATGATTATGGCTTTACAAAGATCAAACCAATTCCTTTGTATGATCATGATCATGAGTGAGTAGTCTCCTAGAGTTCTTTGGTTAGGGTAGATTAGGATGGTTTAGATGTTGGGTTATGGATTTTAGGGCTAGATTACTTAAGATTCTTACTTATTGATTGCTTTTAAGGCTAGATCAACTTTGATCATGTTGATTTAGACACTAGGAATTTCATGCCCGGAAGGTGTTCGATGAAATTCCCGAACCAAAATCTTTAAGTGCTTTTCATACCTTACCTTTGGAAATTGTTGATTAGGGTTATTAGTGGCTAGATAGACTTGTTATTTATGCTTATTGATCATTTGATTGCCTTTGGAAATTGTTGATGATTGATTGATTAGTAAAAGGATTAATATCATGGAAATGTATTAGTCTTGTTTAGTGTTCTATGGCCTAAGGATCATTGCTTGTTAGAAGTTGTTTGTTGCTCTAGAATCCATCTATTTATCATTTCTAATCGATTACCTTAACCCGAGAATTCGTCTTTAGTGATAACTAAGTAATTTGTTAATTTCCCGCTTTGTTTACTTTCGAAACTTGTTAGTCTTTTGTTTCTTGCTTTCTTTTATCTTGTTTTGCATTTTTTGCTTGATAATGCATTGTTACTAAGATTAGGAACACTCAAAGTCACCTTATTAGCTTAGATTAAGCAATTATGTGTATTCTTGGTGAGTTGATTAATTGCAAATTGTGGTTCGATAATTAATTGATAGAAATGCTACATCACGGGTCACGTAACTCGGACTCTTGAATTAGTCCCAAATTCGTCTCAAATTTAGGATTAGCAAATATCGTCATAAAAATGTCACTAAGTAAACTTCGTTGCTTTTCAGTTGTAAATATACGACATCAATTTTCTATCCCAAATTAGTCGCTTCTATATGAAAAAAATTAGGGGTCAGAAAATGGTCGTACATTAGCGACTATTTTGAAACCATTGTATTAGTAGTCTTCAAGTAGTCCTAAATAAACCGTTTTGCAACTTATATGGGAGTCGCAAATTGTGTGTTTTTTTGGCCATTCCGCATTCAACATGACCGATCTTGGCCATCTTCATCACTAGTCAGCATCATACGATTTCGATTTTCACATATTTAGTATCTTTTAAATTTTTGTTCAATTCTTATCTTCTTTTGGCTTCTGTTTGAATTCGGTTACAAAAATGAAATTATGTAAATTAAATTATTAGTTTCTTTCTGACTCCAAATAAGTCGAATTTATTCATATAACTAACACTCCATACTCCCCAACATATTTCAAACAATTTAAACCGGTAAGAGTTTTATTTTCATTGAAATAAAAAAACTCAGAAGAACAGAAATAATAACTTCACAATTCACAAACATTAACGTTTTCTTATTACAAACTCATCAAATTAAACATCTTTTTATTCATAAGGTTGATTGATCGTAGACAAAGAAGTGCAGATATTTAAGCGGAGACGATGTTGGTTATAGAGACCTTAACCATTTCAGCTTCAAAGATAATGGCATCATTCACCAAATATCCTTTTGATGCATCGTTTAAATCAGCTAACAGTATGATATTGTTCACTCCCACACCATAACCGCTTCCAATCGGGTACCAAGCTGCAGCTGCAAATAAACCACAAACAAAATACCAATTCACATCAGCTGTTAGTTTCATTCAATGATGATTTTCTCTCCTAGAGATAAACTTTTTTTTTTGGTTATTTTTCTTACAATATATTTGTCTATGGTTAGTACTTCGTTGATTCTTTAACCGCAGATTAACCGCTCCCCAAGTGTTTGTAGCAACTGCATTTGCCTTATGGCCTTGAGCAAATAGGAAGATTGGAAGTGCATGTGGTCTTCCTCCTCCATCCCCTTTCGGGTTAAATCCTAGTCTCCTAATTATACATTAACCAAAAATGTTAGTAGACTACATAATTCACATAACAGTTGCAAATTTTGAGATTAATTTGGTTATTAAAATTACTAACCAGTATCGGTCTTCAACGAGAAAATCATCGGAGTAATAGAATTTATCTTCCAAGGTAGAGAAACGAAGTATCTTCCAAGTGAAAACATTGTTTGGAGGGTTTGATATGAATGTAACTTTCTCTTGTTGTTGAGCCGGTTTAACAATAAAGATCTCAGCACCAAAAGAACCAGTGTCCTGGTCAAGGTAACCTTCGTTCGCGTTGTAGAATGTTGATCGAGGAATCAATTGTCCGAAACCCCATTCTTTTTTCGCATTGTTATATCGCTTCACTAAGCCATCTACAATCCACAATTATGCAAAAAAAAAGAAAACTCTAAATCACAATCAACTTGGTTCATGTAATAATGAAACTAATGTTTGAAATCTACAAATGCCAAGTAAAAATAGCAGTGGCTAGAATTATTATTGAAATCTACACATTTTAAAGTACCTGTAACAGTCAAATATTTGTGTAGCTTCCCATTATGGACAAAGAGTTTGAGATCAACATTCACTTCCCAACCTAATGGAAGAGAGTTTGTCTCTTCGATCCTTGCGTAAAGGGAAATATGATCATTTCCACCGTCGTTTTTATTACCATTCACGTACAAAACCAATCTCCTGATTATATTTTCCCAATTACGTTATCAAAAAAAATAGAATTAATTATTTTATAAAAAAAGTTGATAAAGTGTAAGATCTTTACCATTTGTAACCAGCAGCCTCAAAAACAGAGGATTCATAGGGTTCTCCTCTGCCTTTAATCACTGAGAAGCTTGTTATTGTCACTATCTTACTCGATGGTCGCTCTTCTCTCAACTCTCTTGTCACTCCTATCAACACAAAAAATGTTCCAAGAAAATAAAGAAATTGGTTTCTGTTTTTAACCAAGAAATTCCAAAGAGAGACGATTTCAGACAACACAACTACACAAGTGTACCAAGATTCTCCTCGAGACTGTAAGAACTGTTGTACTCTATTCCTCTGCCCTTTGTGACCTATATATTGTAGTTTCATTGTTAAAACCTACTTTTAGTAAAAAGCCAATCCATTGAAAAAGAGCTTTAAGATCAAAAATACCTGTTGAATGATGAACTCAGCTGAAGAGGAAGTGATGAAGAGAAAAGCGAGAGATATGAAACCTATACTCCATTTTTGATTATTCATATTTTGAGATATGGTTTTGTTTGGGAAGAGTGTACATTTATATAGACAGAGAGACATTTAAGGGTACTTGTTTGATCGAGCAACTTGAGTTCAGTTATTTTATAAAATACTGAAAGTGGATTAGTCGTCGGGAAAACAATATTATCTTTTTTTTGTTCTTTTTTTCTTTTTTAAACAATATTATCTTACACATTCATTTTATCGTTTTTGTTTGACTGAGAATGTGTAAAGCATCATATTGTACTTTTATTCCTTTTGTCAAGTAACCTGTGTATTACTATATCTATGAATTTGTGGAAGTTTTGGAAGTGGTGGGTGGCAAGTGTTCAAAATATGATTGAATCTTTTTAGCAAAAACAAGATCTTACTTATTGCAATGAACTACTCAGTGTCAACGGTATATCACTATCATCGAAGAATTCATGATTATCCAAATTTTATATTAGACACGAGAGAAGCAACGCCCACATTCAATTCGAAGCTTTTGCGTCCACTGGAGAGAAGTAGATGTTAAATTATATGGTAGACTATGGATGGACTTATGGACATTACGAAACCCACGTCTGTACAGAAAATGTGTTTTTGTTTAAAATAAATATTTTTTATTTAGGAAGGTGAGATAAATAGAAAAATGTAAAGGTGTGGTTTCGTTAGTCTACTCTGTCTTTTTTTTTTTTTTTTAATGGTTCTCCACCAATTAGTCATCAACTGTGTTTTAGTTTTAGGCTAGGAGTTTAACTATATATAAAAAAAAAATCTAGGTTACGAAAGGATAATGCGGAACCCATAATTGTATAGGGTTCTCTGCTACCTTTAATCACTGAGAAATTTGTTATTGTCCTCGTCGCTCCTCTCTCAACACTCTTCAAACTCCAATCAACAAAATAAAAAGTACAAGAAAATCTAAAGACTGGCTATTTCAGATAACACAAGTGTGCCAAGATTTGCCATGAGACTTTAAGAACAGTTGTACTCTGCTCATCTGCCCTTATAACCTTGTTCGTTTTCCATTGTTAAAAAAAATCTACTAATATATCTATCAAAAAAATACATTAAAAAAGGGTTTGTTGGAAATATAGTTACTTTTGGAAACATAATTATGTAACTAGTAACACTACTATTTACAATTTGCAAAATAGACAATTTTACTCTTTGTTTTGTATACTAAGATTCTTTTTTTTTTTTTTTTTTCAAACCAATAGTTGTTTTCACTAAATTTTAGGAGCCTCAGAAAGAGGAATTACAACCAACATGAAGAAAACTACATAAAACACAACAACAGAAGCCAAAACAGACCATATAACAATGGTTAAAGGATAGATAGATATGCAACAGAAGTCATAAGAATAACATAAGGCAAAACGAACAATAAGAACGATCTGGCTAGATTCTTGGAAGACTGTATCCAACGTAACACAAGAGGTTACAAGAACTGCATCAAATGCAGAGAAGAACATCAATCGGGAGGAAGATCCTTGCAATACCGACGACTCTTGGACATCCAAACCACTCCACTGAGGAGGGAACTTTGGGAAGATAACTAGCTCCGATAAGAAGCTACTAGGGTACCAAATACCCGATAAAACCAGATTCATCAGGCGAGGTGTATTAATTAGTTTCTTTTCAAACTGCCACCAAGAAAGAGAAACAAAACAAACAGCACAAAAGGCCAGATTGAGTTCAAAGAGACTGCATACTGCAGCATTAAATCGCACCACTACGAAATTTTGAATGAGGGGTAAAACCAGAAACAAAGACATACACCATCTTACAGAAGTAACAAACCGTTGTCGTGTCTGGGCCATGGAACGAGTAGGAGAGGCTCTCTGAGTTGAGGTAGGAGGGGCAGCGTGGACATCAAAGGTTATGGCCTGTGAAACATATCCACTTGAAACGAGAGGATATCCCAAGATCTGGGAATAGGCTAGTTTCCATGGACTGCATAGAGCAGTAAAGAACCGCAAAGACACGGAACGGGTACAGATCTGATAGAAGGGACTGCACACAGCAGTAAAGAATCGCAAAAAAACGAAAGGAGTAACACCATAGGAAGAAACGGTAGAACATAGATCTAGATCTAGACTCGATGAAGGTGGAAAGAGAGAAGAAGTAGAAGGTGGATCGGGTATGAAGGTTTGGGCGAAGATGGAGGGAGGATCAGGCGGGTCAGGGGGTTCTGGCAAGGGAGGGTCCTCGCCGGCGGCCACGAAGGCCATAGCAAGAAGAAGCTTAGGTTTCCTCGGGAGTCGGGTCTGGGAGCTTTTTTTTTTTTTTTGATAAAGTTTTTTGTGTTGTTTTGTATACTAAGAGTCATACAACACATTTAGTATACAAATGTACATAATATACATATTTTATTCATATATTCATAGCTAATGTATACTAAATAAGTTGTACGAATAAAAATGTATCAATTTGTATACATCTTAACAATTAATGAGATGTATGAATAAAAATGTTTTTGAATTTATTAGACACTACATATCAAATTATAGAAAAAAAAACATAGGCTTTTGTATATAAATAGAAAATTTGAAAAATATTATACTATTAAGTAGTTTAATAATTAAACATGAGGGGAAATGAAAAAAAAAAAAGATTAAAAAAGGGATTCATGACCTATTTTGCAAATTATAAATAATAATGTTACTAGTTTTATAAATATGTTGGAATTTGTTTTTGCAACATATTTCAAAAAAAAGTTACATGTTGAATGAGAAACTCAGCTGAAGTGATGAACAGAAAAGCGAGAGATATGTATATGTATATGTATATGTATATGTTTTTACACAAATCATTTTTTCTTGTTTTTGTTTGACTTTGGATGTTATTGTTATTTTAATGCTTTTTGCAAGTTCCCATTTCTATTATTAAACAATATTTTTATAGATTTGTGGGAGAGACCTCGAGGTAGTGGGTGGCAAGTTTTCGAAATATGATTATATTATTAGGCAAAACGTTGTACACGAGATATTACAATATATTAAAAAGGTGGGGGAAACGATATTATTTTTGTTTCGACTTAGAATGAGTCTATTATTTAACAATATTTCGATGGATTTTTGGGAGTAATGGGTGGCATAAAACTATTTTTTTTCCTTTGAACACCGGTGGGTTGCAGAACATGATTATATTTTTAAGCAAAACATTGTACACGATATATTACTACAATGATCGATTTAGTGTCAATGGTAATATCACTGTCACCGATAACCAAACTTTTATCCAAAGTCCAAACACAAGACAATTTGGGAAAGGTAGATTGTCTTTTATCCAGGCACAAGACAATATCACTATCCAGATAATCAAACTTTGATAATACCCTTCTTAATGATAAACTTTGATAATACCCTTCTTTGGCGAAAAACATTTTCCTTTAAAAGTTTACAGGAAACATGTATATATATACTAGATAAAACTCTCCTAAATAGGCGGATTTGACAAATAAATAGAATTTTTAATAATTTTTGAATTCTTTTAGTAATTCATACTTATTCATTTTATCTAAATATTTTTAAATTATATTTCATTTTTATACATATTATTTTACAATGAAATTAACCTATTTATTTTATTAAAATAAACTGGATTTTTAGTCTATAGACTCCATCTTAAAATAAAAGCTAAAATACTAATTACACTCACTCCATATTATTGTTTTATATTTAAATTTTAAATAGTAAACCACACAAATTTTTTCAATATTTAATATTTTAACGCTTATATCAATTTATCCAATCTATCTAGATTTATCCTTAAATCATGTAAGTTATTATCTTTTGTTTACAAAATTACTACTACTATGTGACTTAAACTTTGAACATTATTAACTTGTACTAAAGGTCTTACTCAAACATGATTGTACTTAATTCTAACATCGTTGATACTATTGATTCTTTCTATTATAAATTTATCTATGCATCTCAACATTTTATGTATTTTGCTGACATCTATATTTTAGAGTTATCTAATAATAATATATATTTAAACAAGTTCCTGTTTCAAAAATTTGTTATATTTTATTATATTGTTTTAAAATTAATAAAAAATGTTTTACATGTCTCAAAATCTAAGATCGATAAATTGACACATAGGACAATCGTATGAGTTACTAACTTAGGTTTTATAAATGTATCTTATTTAAAATTTCAAATTGTTTAGTTTCCTTATAATTATAGGTTTTTATAATGATCTTATTTACATATCCATTTTTTTTTATTTCCTTATAATTATAATTTTATTGTTTTAAGATTATTTCAAGAAATTTTCTTCTAACACGTGTCACAATCTAAGATCGATCAAATCAACAAGTGGCATAATCTTCTGAGTTAGTAACTTTGAAAATCATACTTTATATAATAAGATATATACTACAAGAAAATATCCTAATTTTAACCTATGATTTTTTGACGAAACCTGAACTAATAGGAAATTTGTAAGAAAATTTTGAAAAAGGTTAGGAAATATCCTACCTTTTTGCAACATAAATGTTAGTAAGAAATATGGTACGAGATTGAAAGCAATTCAAAATTTTCCGTTATTCGGGTAGGAATTTTTTAGAAAATAATCCTACCATGTTCTTTGTAAATGTTTCATATGAAAAGTTGGATCAATTATGAGATTGGCACAAAAAACTCTATGCCTTTGTGAATTTAGGAACATCTCAAATTACTCACCAAATTAGGTACTTATACATTCTAATCTTTTACAACTTCACCCCTCAAAGCTTCCGCTAAATTATTTGATTTCTAGTTTATTTCTTTTCTTCCTCTACTGTTGAAGCATCTTCTAAATTTTTCCCCATTTTAGAGCCACCTACCTGACTAGTGTCGTTGCCCATATACCCGACCATTCACTCACTCGTTTCTATATTTGGAGATTTCTCTCCAACTAATCTGATCAGGTACAATTATTTTCTTCCGCCGATGCTTTTCTCGCCAAAGTTGCGCCGTTTAACGCCGTCTGATTCGCTGCTTTTCTCGCGCTTAACACCGTCTGCTCTGCCTCTGCAATTGATACAGCGAACAAGAGAAAATGATAATTTCTCATGATTCATTGTAACAAGATTCATCTTGGCTCCGGTCCTCTCCTCTCCTCTTAGGTTTGTTCTCTATTCCCTAATTGCTTGGGTTCCCTAATTACAATCCTTAGTGTATATATTTTTGAAAATGCTTACCTCCATAGAACACATGTCGTCTAAGTCACTTTCTCCTGGGGTTCCCTGTTTTCCAATTCTTAGGGTTTATATTTGAAATTCTCAAAACCTCCATACTGTAACAAGATTTACAGTTTATTCACATTTGATGCTCTCTTTTACACTTATGTCTACCAATGTCATTGTCTTCACAAAGCTTCTCTCACGCCGTTCCTCAACAAAACATCTCACGCGAAAACAAAGATGCCTCTTTCAAGGGTAATTTAGTCTTTCCAGGTTGTTGAAAGTGCCCAATCTCATAAGCCCATTTGGATTATGCCTTATTTCAAATTTCTGCCCCAAAAAGTGCATCATCCTGTAATAGCCCCATGAATTTTTTTTATCATTTTCAATTGAAAAGTAATCTAAAGACTTGGCATAAGTAATTAGAAGAAAAATATCCTACCATTTTCCTTTAAAATTATATATATATATATATATATATATATATATAATCACTTATCATCATCCATCACCAAATCAATGTTCTCTGAGTTGATCTTTCTTTCTTCATAATTAGCTTCTATGTTTTATTTGTCCTTTCTTCGAATTCTCGGTGAATTCCCGATAGGGATTTACTTCACTTTACTTTTACTGTTTCAATGACGATTTCACATGTTACTCGGAGATAGGAGGATGTAAAATTGTCCATAACAATAAATTAAAACAAACAACTAATATGCTCTCTTTTTTACCGGGGGCACATGACCCATTGCTTCTAAGATATTTCCGTCCTTGGACCTTGGTATGAACTAGAGGGTTTAGTGTTTCCACTTTGGATTTGAAGTTGTCCTTTCCCTTTTGAATATATGTTCTTCTCTAGACCCTGTTAAAACATCACTCTGCGAAAGTCTTTATGCCTTAATCTGAGGAGGTGACTACACCAAACTACATTGGTTATACTCTAGCAACTTTCTATTAATATCTCAAAAACATTTCATCAACCACTAGAGCTCTTAAATCAGGGTTCTTTCTGTGATTTTCTAGCTGAAATAACTAATTATATCCATTCTTCCACATATATACACCAAACATAACCATGTCGTCATTTACGTGCTTTAAACTCATTTTGTCTATTGATCCTGCACTTCTGTTTGAATTTGGCTATAAAAAATGTTTTCCAATGGTTGAGTTTATTTTTGTAATTTAACCTTCCAGCTTTCCCTAACATGGATCTTTAAAATACTTTAAAACCAAGAGAGTTTTATACCTTTATTTCATTGATAGCAAAACATGAAAAAAAAAGTAAAACGAAAACTCGGAGAGCAGAAACAACGATTACATCACAAGCATCAACAACGTTGTCGTATAACAAATTAAACTCATCAAAGTCCACTTTATTCGTAAGGTTGTTGTTGAAAAAGAAGTAGTGATATTTAAACGGAGACTATGTTTGTCACAGAGACCTTAACCATTTCAGCTTCAAAGATAATGGCATCATTCACCATATACCCTTTTGATGCATCTTTTAGCTCTGACATCAATATTATATTGTTCACTCCCACACCATAATCGCTTCGAATCGGGTACCAAGCTGCAGCTGCAAAGATAGAAAAAAAAAAAAAACAATTTATATCCTTACTATTCATTGATGATTTTCACTCCTAGAGTTAATTAAGCCTTTTTTTTTTAGTTTTCTTACAATATAATTGTTTGTGGTTGGAGCTTCGTTGATTCTTTAACCGCAGATTAACCGCTCCCCAAGTGTTTGTAACAACTGCGTTTGCCTTATGGCCTTGAGCATATAGGAAGATTGGAAGTGCATGTGGTCTTCCTCCACCAGATCCTTTCGGGTTAAATCCTAGTCTCCTGAATATACATTAAAAACAAATCCCGTTATTATACTTGGCCACTACGGGATTCACATAACAGTTGCAAGCCTTGAGCTTAATTTAGACTTTAGTCTAGCCAAGAGCACTAACCAGTATCGGTCTCCAACAAGAAAATCATCAGAGTAATAGAATTTATCTTCCAAGGTAGAGAAACGAAGTATCTTCCAAGTGAAAACATTGTCTGGAGGGTTTGATATGAATGTGACTTTCTCTTGTTTTTCTGTCGGGTTAACGATGAAGATCTCAGCACCAAAAGAAGCTGTGTCCTGCACAAGGTACCCTTCGTTCGCGTTGTAGAATGTTGGAAGAGAAATCAATTGTGTGAATCCCCACTCTTTTTTTGCATCGTTGTATCGCTTCACTGTTCCATCTATAATCCAAATCCAAAACACAATCAACTCGGTTCATGTATTTACAATTGCTAAGGAAAAGTAGCATTGGCCAATATATCTTATAAATAGATAATAGATCTAGTAAAACTCCTTTCACATTTTAAAGTACCTGTAACAGACAAATATTTCTTTAACTTCCGATTGTGGACAAAGAGTTTGAGATCAACATTCACTTCCCACCCTCTTGGAAGAGTTTCTGTCTCTTCTATCCTCGCGTAAAGTGAAATATGATTATTTATACCGCCTTTCGGATTACCCTTCACGTACAAAACTAATCTCCTGATTTTGTTTTCCATCAAAATTAGCTCAAAAGATAGAATTAAAGTTATTAAAAAAAAAAAAAGAGAGAAATTGAATAGAGTGTAAATTATCTTAACCATTTGTAACCGGCAGCCTCAAAAATAGATGATTCATAGGGTTCTCCTCTGTCCTTAATCACAGAGAAGCTTGTGATTGTCACTATCTTACTTGATGGTCGCTCGTCTCTCAACTCTCTTGTCGTCACTCCTATATATCAATTACAACAACAAAAATACAAGAAAATCAATAATTGGTTTTTTGTTTTAACCAAGAAAAAAAAAATAAGTGTACCAAGATTCGACGTGAGACTGTAAGAGTTGTTGTACTCTATTCCTCTGCCCTGTGTGACCTGGATTTTGTTTTTAATTTTTAAAAACCATGTTTTGGTAACAAGCCAAAAGATCGAAAAAGTGCTTAAAATAGAAACCTGTTTAATGATGAGCTCAGCGGAAGAGGAAGTGATGAAGAGGAAAGCAAGTAATGTGAAACCTAGACTCCATTTGTGACTATCCATATTTTGAGATCTTTTTTGTTTTGTTTTGTTTTGGGAAGCCTCCACATTTATATAGACGGATTACTTACTGATCGAGTTTAGTTAATACTAAAAGTGGATTCTTCGTGGGGAAAAAAATATATTTGTTACACATTCATTTTTATTATTTTGTTTGACTTCGAATGTGTAAAGTATCAGATTTCGATTTGGTTATTAATATTTTAATCCTTTTTCCAAGTAACATGCAAGTCTATTGTGAAACGATATTTCTACGGATTTGTAGGAGATCTCGAAGTAGTGGGTGGCAAGTCACAAGTGTTCAAGATATGAACAAATTTTTAAGCAAAACGTTGTACACGAGAGATATAGTATATCAAAATCACCGACGAAATCATAATTATCCAAATTTTATATTAGATACAACTCACAAGAGAAAGCAACGCCCATGTTCAATTCGAAGCGTTTGGGTCCATTGGGAAAGGTAGATGTTAAATTTTATGGTAGACTATGAATACACAATACGGAACCGAAAACTGCGTACATACATTCAAAATAAATGAGTTATCTTTAAAATAATTAAAAAAAAAAAAAGACAAAAAGGTATGGTTTGTTGTATCTTTAATTTTTTTTAATTTCAGGTTCTGCATCAATTAGCCATAAAATGTATTTCAGTTTAGTTATTATTGTAGTGACCGACTCATGCCAGAGACTTCAATTTGGTATTTGATATTTTTATGATTTTTCTAAGTACCATATATATTATTTCTGTGGATTTGTGGGAGATCTAGAAGTAGTGGGTGGCAAGGCAAGTGTTTAAGATATGATTAATTTTTTTAAGCATAACGTGGTACACGAGATATTATTGTAATGATCGACTCAAGGCTTGACATGTTTAAACGGAGCTGACGTGCGATCACGACTGCGAGAATTTATGGATGCCTGCGATTGCGGTTTTAAAGCATTTTGAACGACTATTTTAGCGGTTAAAAATTGGTACGTTTGTGAATACGGACAACTGCGGTTTTACATGCATATAGCCATACATGTAGTTATTCTGATGTTTACAACTACATGTAGAACTGAAATGCAGTTCCATGTGCTACCAAAACCATGTGATCATGAGTTCATGACCATGTACCTCTCACTCTCAGTATTCAGATTTTTCTGTGGAAATAAAATGGCAAATGTTGTATAATAAAATAAAATAAAATTTTCAATTCGAAATCCACAACTAAAATCAGAAACAAATGGAGCACCGAATATTTTCGGGTGATAATTTGTTAATTACTCCTTCTGTTTCTTATTATTTGATTTTTTTGAAAGAAAAAAAAATGTTTTTAACAGATTGATTTTTTAGGTTTCCTAAGCAATATTAATTAGTTATTATTGATGAATATCAAATTTCAAAATAAATAGTTAAATATTATTGGTTTAAAATTATAACAAATATAAATCACAAAAAACAAAATATTTAGAATCATTTTTTAATATGTTTTCTTAACATGTGTTTTTTTTTTTTAAATCAAATATTAAGGAACATAGAAAGTATTGTACATGGATCAATCGTTGATAATAATGTGACACTTTTACCCACTGTAAAACAACAACTTTATTTTATTATGAACAATATTTATCTTGTATCAAGTGACTTAAAACACATAAAAATTGTATGACCCTGGAGTTTTCTTTTTTTATGTAAGATACCAAACCTGAAGAAAGCATATTATAATACAAGAATAACAAGTTGGTCTCTTATTACTGTATGTTGTTCCCCATATGACAAAAAAAAAACTAAGGAAAGTTAGAGAAAGAATGTGATCGATCAACAAGCTCAATCAGTTCTCTTCTCAACGTCATGCTCATCTTCCTCGAGCATAAACCTCTTCCAGTACCAATGTAGCTTCCACACACTATCTCTCATGTCATCAATGGAGACTCCTTTCGTTTCCGGCACGAAGAACAAAGCGAAAAGTCCCATCACAACGATCCAACCACTGAAGAAGAAGAATATCCCTGACTTCATCGCGCAAAGCATCGATAGGAAGGCCTGAGCGATCACGAACGTGAAGAACATGTTGCAAGACACGGCCAATGCGAACCCTTCCGTTCGAGTCTCCAAGGGGAAGGTCTCACTAGGGATTAGCCATCCTAGAGGGCCCCATGACCAAGCGAAACCCATCACGTAAACACACACGAAGATCACCACTACTAGGGCTTGTGGCCGTGCTAGCGTACCCGTCACGTCTAGGTCCTTGGCTAGGATGATTCCAATGACCAACTGTTTGAGAAAATTGTTAGTTTAGGAGGATCGCTTGTGACACAAGAAAAGTTAACTTAACTAATGTTACCTGGCATATGAGCATGTGAACGGAAGATTGGAGCAATAGAAATCTTCGGCCAGTTTTGTCGACAAGGAAAATCCCGACAAACGTGCTGAGAACGTTGATCGTTCCCGTGACAACCGCGGAAAGCAGAGCTGCGTCATTTCCAAACCCTACAGTCTGGAACAAAACCGGAGCGTAGAACATAATCGCGTTGATTCCAGTGAACTGTTGGAAAAACTGTAGCAACATTCCAATCACGAAAGGCGGCCTGCTCGCGGGTTTCATCAGTTTCGTGTAAGGGTCCTTGACCTGCCTTGCGATATCGCAAGCATGGACTATTGATTCATACTCCTCATCAACATCTTCAACGCCTCTGATCTTCTTGAGTGTTTCTTTTCCTTCCTTGGTTTTGTTCCGTTCGATGAGACTAGTGGGTGTTTCGCAGATGAGAAGCGATCCAAAGAGGAGGATGAGAGCCGGAATTCCCGCGCCACCGAGGGCAATTCTCCATCCGTAAGGATGAATTGAGGAGGTGAAGTAGTTGACTATGTTAGCAATTAGGATTCCAATTGTAACCATAAGTTGGAAAACAATGTTGAGACCTCCACGAAGCCTCGCGGGAGCAATCTCTGATAAGAAAAGCGGTACCGCCTACAAGAAAATCAGACACATTCTACAATGTTTAGTCATTGAAGAACACCAGAAAATTCAAGATCTCATACAAACTAAAATGCATATAAACTAAACCAGACCAAAAATTCAGTGAAAATTCATATCTTGTAGCATCTCAGCCTAAACACAAACTAAACTTGAAATAAAAAAAGATCATATAACATTATACCTGATTACCAAAGCCAACACCGAATCCAAGCAAGATTCTACCAATGATCAACATGTATATGTTAACAGCTCCCGCGGCAAGGCCAACACCGATCAAGAAGAAGATGGAAGCGAGTTGCATTGTGGGTCTGCGTCCGAGCTTAGAGCATGTAGCCGAAGCAAAGAAGCTAGCCACTAGAGCCGCTAGGTATAGAGAGGAAGTGAAGAGCTGCAAGAACTGGTTGTCATACTTGCAATAGTTGTTCTCATGCGCATGCTTCTTCCTTTCGTACACAGATGGGAAAAATTCCTTCAAGAAATCGTCCATCGCCGTTACTCCACCTATTTTTCATAATGAAATTTTGGTTAAGTATATGTACTTTTTAACATTTCTTGATCAGAAAGAAAGGGCTAGATTCTGTTTCTTAATCCATAAGTAATGCGAAAAAGATACAAAATAACGTTAGAGAAGAGAATCGAACCCGAGATTCCGATGTCGTAACCGAAGATCAAACCGCCTACAGCCGCGATAATGACACAGATGAAGACATAAACAGTCATCTTCGCGTCGAAAGACTTGGAATTACCATTAGAAGATATAACCACAGCCATTTTTTAACGTCTATGCTCTCTAAGAAATCTTTGTTTGTGTCTGTGTTTCTCTGTCTTGTAAAGAAGAGCGAGAGAAGAAGCAGACACAAATCTTTACACAAAAATGAGACAATGATAGGTTCATATATTTATACAGATCAGAAAGATAGAGAAACCAAAAAGAAGATAAAGAGGTTGTCTAAATATGGAATATTTTGTTATGAAATTATGATTGGTTGGTCAATAGATTTTGGATCAGTAATATTGTTTTTGATCCTCTTTTGGGGTTCTTACATTCAATATTTTGCTGTCGTAATGTCAGTTATTCACTTAGTGGTTTTTAATTCGTAGCTGTTACATGTAAGTTTTTTTATATATTGTTATTAACATCGATGGATGGCTTTATTACGTCTGGATTTGGTTATATCCAAAACATATAACAAGAACAAAACCTATCCCCATTTCCTTTTTATTTCCATCAAAGATATTTTCCTTCTCTTTTTGGAATAAAACAGATATTTTCCTTTTTTGTTGCATAATATAAATGATAAAATCTTGTATGGTCAAAGTTAATTATAGTATAATTTCATATGAATATTGAATATATTTGCTAGACTCTAGTATGATGAGTCATCATGACTCATGAGTCATGACTACTGTGATGTTGAACAAAGATGCAAATTTAGTTTCTCAATTTGATTTTCTAAAGATTAGGAGAATATTCAATTATTATGTTTACCTCTTTCATTACAAAAGTTTAGAGAAGTTGTAGCAATAGAAAAAAAGAAAAAAGCTTCGTAATTTTAGTTCTCTCAAAAACCAAAGTTTTTAAAAGTTATGATTTAAACCAAAAAAATTATTTCGAAAACCAAAAGTTTTATTAAAAAATTTAGTGTATATGATTAACATTAAAAAAAACAAAGAGCTAAATCATATATACGAAAGTTGGTCAATTTTTTGCATATGACTGGCACATCATCACAAAAAAAATGACATGTGTTATTTTAGATTATTTAAATTAAAAATTAGCCAAATTAAATGAAAAAAATAAAAGTTCTTTATAGCATTAAATCCTCCATCAATTCTACTCTTAAGTGATTTATTCAAAATTTAAAAAAACAATACAAAATTATGTTAATAAAAAGCACTACTTTCTTTATATTCTTCTTATTTTACTAAAAAGATTTTATCAATATTCACCATTTTATTATTTTTGTAATTTAGTTGTTTGCTACCTAAACTCTTATTAATTTAGTAATTTTACTTTGAGTCTTTCTCATTATTTTTTTTTGTGAACTTCTCATTATTATGTTTTGTTGTTCATATCTGACTCAATATATAACGTTCTCTCTTTTTATTTTTGTGTCCGATAAGTTGGTAATATTGACATGCAAATTTTTTCAAGTGATGAGCCTTTGAGATGTTAGGCATACAAAAGAATTTAAGACACGACTTTTCTCATATATAGCTATATGCAATAGTAAAATATATAAAAGTGTTGAATTAAATGACATTTTAGTTTTTGCTTTCCTTTTCTTATTTTCATATAAAAATTCTTGAGATCTTGTTCAATTTATGTTTATCTAGTATATAATAATGAGTTTATCACGATGTAATTGAAGTATTAGATCAAGAGAGTACACAAAACAAGAAATTATATTTATAATCAAGTTACGCGAGTTTCACATCACACAAATAACATAACTACATCTAATTGTATAAAAATATCCTATCTTGTTGATGTATGTATTCATGATGGTGAAAAAAATATTAGAATCTTAGAAATATAAATAATTATATATTTATATATAAAAATGTATAAATCGATATTTCAAGTAAAAAAAGAATCTAATCATAAAAACTGTAACTACCTAAGATTAATTTGATTAAATACACAATAACAAAGAAAAAAGTAAGCAAAAATTAGCAACAAGAAAAATCAACATAATTTTTTTTTAACAATTTTTGAAACAAACTCACGCGTAACGTGGGTATTCATCTAGTAATAATAAAATTATCTCATCTATTTCCAAATTTTCAACTTTTTAAAATATGATTTATTTTTCCATGGCGGTATGACCGATAAATTCTGGTTTTCTCTTTCTTGTTTACAATATGGTTTTTAAGTTAATCAAGTAAATATATCAAAAGCTGGATTATTTTACAGTGACCAAGAAAATAATCAAAGATTGCACAATTACAACAATCAAAAGCCCTCTACATATATAATCTTTCTACTCTCTGTGAACGGAGAATGAGATCGGTTAGCGAACAACACAATCCCATCTCAAGAGACGATCATATATCCTCCATACCGGATTTGGGTGGCAACATGCGGAACAAGCTTGTATCCTTGTATGGACGAAGAATTGGCCCGACTAAAGATCTTAGCTACCAGCTTCAACTGCTTGTATATGTTTGGTCTGTTTTATTAACCTAAAAGATCGTCTAGAAGCGGTCGTGCAGCGTCCATCCGCGTTGCTGTCTCACTGTACCGACCTCTGCAGGCAAAACAATGGGCAATAATAAAGGTTAAGACAAAGAGCAAAGACACTTAGAACTCAAAATTTTGAATGAGTCTTATAGGAGGAGGGTTTTGCTTAGAGGATCATAACACCAAACTCGAGAGACTCCCAAGGTTTTAGACACAAGATTAGAAGCAAGCTAGAGACCTTACACTAGTTGACTGTTGGAGTTCCACTGCTGATGATTCCCCATTTTCCTGTATAAATGGACCAGCAACATCACTGTTACTAATATGTCGGGTTTCGTCAACAGATCGATGTGTGTATATCTACTTACCTCAATCAGTAAATCCTTTCTGGTGATCAAGCCTATCACACGGGAAGGACGGGGAACAACGAATAGATGTCGCAACCCAAGTTGCCGGAAAAGATTGTATACCTAATCGAAACAAATCAAATTCTCAACAAATGATGATGGATATTGGTGTCTCAGATAAAACATAATCGAAGCTTCTGCCCACCTTTGTCAAGGACATGTCTTCGGGAACAACGTATGGAGACGGATTCAAAAATGGAGCAAGATCTATGTACATCTCTAAATCATCTGAAGTTAAATGTATATCTTCTATGCATAACCCTTTCGATGAAACAGGTTTAGCAAACTCGCTAAAACTGTGCCTGGAGAATGCAGAATCAATTTATCTATCAGAAAATATGACTCTTTCAAAAGAGAGTGAAAAAAAGAAGAATGTGGAACATTAATTTACCTGATATTCCTGGCACTTGGATCACAAGGCAAAGGACTATGTTGGAAATCGACTTTTGATTGAAGGAGAACAAGCAAGTGACTGGACGGTGAACAAAATTCAGAATGCTATATTTCGTTTAAAATAATTCTTTTTGAAATGTACAATCACGTACCTCCGAAGGACTAACCCTATGACAAGTGTTTCACCACTTCTCGTGTGGTCGATTACCTGGTAGAATGTCAAAATATGAAAACATCAGCACAGAGGACTAAGTAATCACGAGTCAACCCTGTGTCAAAGAAAGCAATGCTTACAGGAAATCCATTATGTTTATTGCTGCCCAAAATTGAAGCAACATCTGCGACCCTGATAACTCGAGGTAAAGAGATTACCTTCAAAGTCAAAGAAAACAAGTTATAATATAGCATAATATAAGAAGCACGTGTCACAAGCTCCATCTAGTGGTTTAATGAGGCAGAAATGATATCAACCTTCTGACTTTGACACGCTTCCTTTGCTATCATTTGACGCATGTGATACTTAGGTCTCGATTCAAGTAACGGAATGCCCTTCAGGCGTGCTTGTACTTCATATAATCCCTCATTGAAAGCATCACCGACGGCCTAAGAACAGAACAAATTAAAACAAGCGTATTTCTTCAAGAATCAAGATAATATGATATTGGTAGGTAACTCGTACCTTTGAGATGAGAAGTACCAACATTATAAGAGGCAGAAGTTTCAGGTTATTTGTGATTTCAACCATGATAACACATAAAGATACAGTCATCCGCATCGAGCCTCCGAGAAATGAAGCAGCTCCCAGCAAAGCATAACTAAAGTTCAAAGACTTTTTGTATCAAAGGCCAAAAGTTCAACCAAAAACTTTGAAAAAAAAGAAGAAGTGGTATGATCAACAAAGCAATACACAAAGAGACTCACGTTCCCTCCTCAATGTTGAGCTTCTTATAAAACCTGACCACAAACATGCCTACAAGGCGCCCATAAGTTGATCCTATCATTATTCCAGGAACAAACTGGCCGGCGGGAACAGCAGTGCCAAAGGTCACTACAGCTAATGTGTAAAACATAGCCTATACATCATTTAAAACAAAGAAAAATGACGATTATATTAATTATTAAAGGAATAAACAAGTCAAAAGATATTCCTATAGATAGAACAATGTAAAAGTCATATTAGTATGGTCCTTATTCTATTGCTAGCATGGACATCATTCAATCAAACTCAAACCTACCAAGAAATAAATACCAATACTATGAACAAACAAAATAGAAGAATTTCATACCAGAAAAGTTAGTAGACTCTGAGCACTGAACTCTCGCATTGTTTTTGCGCTGAACAAATTCCTTATAGCATCATCCTGTCGTCAAAATAAAAAAAAAACAGAACAATTCAATTGAAACAGTCAGGCTTGAAAACAAAGCGAAGTAGAAAATGAAAATTTTTGAAATTATTCTAGAAGAAGATACCTGAGTATTGAAGAAAATTGTAGCGAGATCATTGTATTCGTTATCCGTCTTGCAGAAGAACTGCGATGATTGGCACACAAAGCAACATGAATGCGGCAATGTTAAAAGACAGTTTTGTTAGGAAAGTCTGAAAGTTTTCTAGGTATAAACCTTCAAAGTCTATGTACGTTAAATTGGCTAAAATTTCATCATAATAGATCGGCATGGTAAAGAATATGCAACAGATCTCAAAGATTCAGATTCTCTATAACAGTGTCTTACATTTACATAATTTCCATACATTCCTGGAGGTCGTGGACACTCAATACCAGAGTCAGGAACTGATTCAGGGCATGGACTGCATTTTCTTAGGAGTGGCAGCCCAAATGAGATAGCTGAAGTTATACAAGAGATGATGCATGCTTCAATTATCTGAAAATTCAGATTTTATAGCAGTTATTTAACTCCACCAACGAGACAATAGTTCTTCAAGAAGATAAACATAATATAAATGAAGAATTTCTTGTAATCGTCCATCAAAGATTACCTTCACTCGATTTCCTTTCTTGTGCAAAGAGTTCCGACGCCAAGATGTCATATAGAGTGTAAGTTGGTTAAATAATGCCCCTGGAGGAAAATGCCATGAGAAATGAAACAGACAGATGAAGATAAATGGAACCAAAAGTGTAGGAAAAGAAAAAATATACCAAGTAGCCCTCCGATAACTCCTATTACAGCCATTGGCAGTAGCTCTTTGAAGTAGTAGTCATCTTGACCACTAAATGAGAGAAAGAAAAGTTCCAGGTCAATTCTAGCACTATTAACCTTGCATGATATAAGTGAGTACTGAAACTAGAACCTTACTCTGATACATCCCATATAATGAAACCACCTCCACCAAAATGTCCACATATTCCACTCTTGCACCATCCCATGGCAGTACGCACAACAACAGCCACAATAGCGGAAGTGAAAAAGACACGCCACATAAGTTGACTTCTCCACCTTCAACAGCACATGCAAATTCAATTAAATGGACAGACAGCATAGCATCCCAAACTCACGCTAGCTAGGACATCCTAAAGATAACTACATTGCTGTCAAGTGACACCAGTTGCTAAGGAAATAATAGACGAGGGTAAAAAAAGTTCCTCAAAATGGTTATTTCTCAGAGCAGAATAATTTCAGCCACTGGACATGAGGAAAGGAACGGGGAACCTACCATGATGTGACCTCCTCTAATGCAAATAACACTCCACCAACTGGGGCTCTAAAGGCAGCAGCAACTCCAGCTGCACATCCACAAGTGACCTTTCAAGGCATCGCAAAGGCAAAGAAATAAGGTCTCTCAAGAGGATTGGGCCTAATCTTAAACAAAAACAAATCAGATAGCTCTCTTCACAAGAAGCATCAAGGAACTTACAAGATCACGCCGATCTCTATCACTCTTAAAAAGTTGCGGCCATCTAGAATTCAAATGATATTTCGTAGATCCACCCTATATCAAAACGAAACCATACATATTAGTTTCCTCAGGAATGATGGAGGAGAGAATAAAAGGGAACTCAGATGCTCACCTGACCAAGCAACGATGCAATGCAGGCACCTGTATGCACAAGAGGACCTTCTTTCCCCAAGGCTAAGCCACCCCCAACAGAACCAATGCTTCCAAATATCTATGAGATAACAAACTATAAAACACTGTCTTCAAAACAGAAATGAAAACGGAACTTCCTAAACACCATCAATTCCTCAAAAGTTTTAACTCACCTTTCCAATGAGAGTTCTAAAGAGCAAGGTGCCGGGAATATCAATTCCTGCACAATCCAAAGAAGACTGTGGATTACAAAATTTCAACCAAAACAAAACATAAAACTGTGAAGTAAGGAAACTTGATGTTACCATTGAGATAACCCTTAATCTCAGGAATGCCAGAACCAGCAGCAGCAGGAGCAAATTGAGTAATAATATACGCAGAAGAAAACACTAAGACTAAATTGATGAGAAGATAAACAATAAACCCAGCAAAATACGACTTCTGAATAATAGCAAAAGTAAGAGCAAATTTCCATCCAGCGAAATTCTCAACAGAGAGATTGATGAACACAGCAGCTAATCCAGTTCCTACGAAGAAATCAAAAACAAGATCGGATTCTGGAAAATCTACGAAGAAGTAAGCAACCAACAATAATCGAAGAAGAAGAAGAACAACAAGTACCGATCCCGATGAGTAAAGAGAAGAACCATTTGACAGCAACGTAGTAACCAACATAAAGCTTTCCTCGATGAGCTTGTTCTTCTCTATAAGCGTAATTCTCGATGACTTCGTAATCGAGACTATTGACACCTCCGTCACCGTCACGGTGAGAGTTGAGTAGAGTAATATCGTCGGTGGAAGTATCATCGGATTCAGGGACACGAGACCAGAGTAGGTTATCGGATTCGATCCCGTTCTGGAGATGATTCGATAACATGATCGAGAGTTCGATCTCTGGATTTAGGGATTTTGAATCACAGAGACGGGTTTTTGAATTGTAAAGCAAACTATCTTAGATTCATTTTGTGGGTTTTTAATTAAATTCTGTTTCTGAGGTTTGTTCTGTTTAATGAGTGTATTTTCTTTTTGTTATCGAAAGTATTAATGTCAGCATTCCCCAAATATGACTCAGATATCTTTGTGAAACAACCAGACCCATTTAAAAAAAAAAATATATATATATATATATAATTAAATATTTAATTAAATCAACCAATAACATAATAATTAAACCGCAAATCAGAAATACTATTTTATAAATAAATAAATAATTCGATCAACAAAACCAAAAATAACAGACAATCCTAACCGGGTTCCAATAACCAAAAACACAAAACATAAAACAAACGAGTTCCTACATCATCCTCTCTTCCTTGCCATGATTCCACAATCACACTTTATTTTTACTGCATCAACAACACAATAAGATGCTTAAGTATTATCATAAATACTTAGTGAGGCGATTCTCCCATCTACGAGCTATACACAAAAGCAAATAAAAAAATATAATCACGAATACAATACAAACAAACCAGTCATTGAACAATTCACCCAAAACATATTCACCACACCTATATATCATCACACAACTCAATCGCTCAGATAAATTCATGGTCACGCACTCACCTTAACAAATTGATTCTAATACCAATTAAACCCAGGAGAGACTCTCCTTGCGTCTGAAACAGTTCAGAAACGTCCTACAACAAGTCCACAACCAAAAGCAACCTTGAAGCAAACTGGACAGGAAAAACCAGAAACAAGCAGTCTCAAAAACGAAACCCTAAAATATAAGCTAACCGTTAACTATTCAATCGCTCCGGTAAAATCCTATCTGCAGACGTCACAAAGATGCCCACAAAATCTCGTGCCGATCGGAAAAAAGACGAGACCACGATCTCAGTTTCAATCTCCGCTGGTCCTAATTCGCGTCTGAGAAAACGTGTCTCACGAAACTGCGAATAACTCAACCAATTTTAATCCAAATCCAATTCTGTAAACTGGAGAATAACTATAAAGGACTTGGAAATAACTCTCTTTTTCTCCTTTATAAAACGAAAAGTGGCTAACTAAAGCCCTAATTTCGAGTTTCCTTCTTTTATAGGCACACTCTAGGGTTTCCAATTAACATAACCAATTAAACCGGATGATTTAAAAACAAACCCTAACCGATTTTCCAGTTCACGGGCGTTACAATTCTCCCCCACTAACATAGATTCGTCCTCGAATCTAGCTTCACCCTTCCACTCCGAGGAACTCCGTGCAACCATCACTACAGTCTGCACTCCCTTCAACCAGACCCCCTCTAGGTCTCTCTATCCAGTCAATATACTCACGATTTACTAGTCATTGTTGCTCACAACTCACTCTCCACTCTCAGACTGCAATCTTCGAGCATAAACCGTCACTCTCAGGCCTCGGCTACGGTATCTCGGGTATCACACATATTATCTTCCCCACTCAAAGTCAAACCCTGAGTTGTGTCGGCTCACTCTCAGCCACAAAGTCATCGAGTTACGACACTTGGCGAAAATAATACCACAAAACTCGCTCTCGGGTCGTCACCCTAAAGCGTGCTCTCGGATCGTCACCCGAAGCCACCGTACCCCTCGTTCTCTAAATACACCATGTCCCTCGAGTTACCGGTACCTCAGGAGCATACCCCGCTCCTCACGAGTCGTTGGGACCTTCATGTCCCTCGAGCAACAATATTAAACGCTTCCGAGCATATCTCCAGACTCTCTCATGGATTCGCGTAAGACACCTCTATGTCTCACCATCCATCATATCCCTCGAGAATATCCTTATGACCAACTCCCGGCCATCTCGTAAACACACGGATCTCTTAGGTTGTTTACTCAAACTTTCCAAAAATAGACAAGTCCTTTCTAGGAAACTTTTCATTTTTGGAAACCGCACAACACAATCTTAAATAAGACAACTCAAGTCAAATCCAAGAAAAAATACTCATCTTATTAATCATCAACTGTTATGATCGTTACAACTCCAAACGAAAATACAAATAAAAGAGAAATAAGAACAACAACTCAAAAGCTCAAAAACTCAACAACACTGAAACTGGAAACCAAGGAAAGGCAAACTCATGCAGCAACCTGCTTCTCGAACCACGTCTTGAACCTTGCCTTCATCCTCGCCTCTGGCTCCCAAGTCTCCTCTGTCACACCATCGCAGTCCCACAGGACTTTGATCAAAGGAATCTTCTTCCGCCGAAGTTCCTTGATCCTCCTCTCGAGAACCCTCACTGGTCTCGTCTCCAAAGTCATGTTGGGCTGAAGATCCTCTGGAATCTTAGCCAACACCTCATCATCCTTGTGAAGACACTTCCTCAGCATCGACAAATGAAAGACCTTGTGAAACGCACGCATAACATCAAGCAACTCTAACCTGTATGCCACTGGTCCCACCCTCTCAACAATCCTGAACGGACCCATGTACCTAGGACTCAACTTAGTCTCTGAGATAGATCTGTTCGGACCTCGCAACATGGCCATCTTAAGATACACTCTGTCCCCAACCTCAAACTCAAGCTCTCTCCTCCTCTTGTCAGCATAACTCCGCTTTCGATCCTGAGCTTCCTTCATGTTCAGCTTAAGAACCCGGATCCTCTCTAAGGTCTCTTGAACATAATCTGCACCATATATGCTCCTCTCCCCCACTTGGGTCCAGCATAACGGTGTCCTGCATGGCCTCCCGTACAACGTCTCAAAAGGAGTCATCCCAATACTCATCTGATAGCTATTGTTATAAGCAAACTCTACCAGACTAAAGTGATCCGCCCAACGACCTCCCCAATCCAAGACACACATCCGCAACATATCCTCAAGCGTCTGAATAGTCCTCTCAGATTGCCCATCTCTCTGTGGATGATAAGCCGTGCTCATCTGCACCTTAGTACCCATCTCTGCCTAAAAGGCTCTCCAAAATCCAGAAGTAAACTTGGAATCCCTGTCTGACACAATACTCACAGGTACTCCATGCAACTTCACAATCTCGTTCACATATTTATTAGCCAACACCGCCGCTCCATCGGTTTTTTCTGATGGCCAGAAAATGTGCTGACTTAGTCAAACGGTCCACGATCACCCAAATAGCATCTTTGGTTCGCGACACAGGCAACCCAACCACAAAATCCATCGTGATAAAATCCCACTTCCACTCAGGAATGGGTAAACTCTGCAACACGCCACCTGGCACCTGATGCTCAGCCTTAACTAACTGGCAAACATCGCACTCTGCAACCCAATTAGCTACATCCCTCTTCATCCCGACCCACTGATAGTACCGCTTGAGGTCTCGGTACATCTTAGTCGCTCCTGGATGAATGGAAAACATGCTCGCATGAGCCTCACTCAAGATCTCCCGTCACAACTCCTCATTCTTAGGCACACAAACTCGTTCATGCACAAGGATAGTCTCATTAGCTGCAAACTGATACTCAGAGCCCTCTACCTTAGAAGCCGAAATCAACCCCTCATCCTTCTCCTAAGCCAACCGAACTCTAGTCAGAAGATCTGCTCGATCCACAACTTCCAATCCCAATGGCTCTCGTGCCACATCACATAACCGCAAAGCACCAATCTCACTCACCAAGGCCTCAACACTCTGCCCTGGAGCCGCGCCCACGCGCTTACGGCTCAACGCGTCTACAATCACATTAGCCTTACCAGGATGGTAAGCTATCTCGAGATCATAATCAGCCACCAACTCCATCCATCGCCTCTGCCTCAGGTTCAGCTCTGGCTGAGTGAAGATATACTTCAAACTCTTATGATCCGTGAACACCTGTACTTTCCCGCCATAAAGATAAGACCTCCAAATTTTCAAGGCAAAGATTACTGCAGCCATCTCCAAATCGTGAGTAGGATAGTTGCCCTCATGCTTCCTCAACTGCCGTGATGCATAGGCAATAACCTTCCCACGCTGCATTAGAACACACCCCAAACCAACTCCCGAGGCATCAGTATACACACTGTAAGGCTCTCCATGCTCTGGCAATGCTAACACTGGTGTACTCGTCAACATCTCCTTCAGGCTCACGAAACCCTCCTCGCACTCCGGTGACCACACAAAAGGAACATCCTTCCCTGTTAGCTTAGTCATCGGTTGTGCCATACTCGCAAACCCCTTGACGAACCTCCTGTAATACCCTGCCAAACCAAGAAAACTCCTTATCTCAACGGCATTGGTCGGTCTAGGCCAATCTCTGATAGCCTCAATCTTCTCTGGATCCACTGAAACTCCCTCTGCAGAAACAATGTGACCCAAAAAACCCATTTCTCTCTGCCAGAAACTGCACTTACTCAACTTAGCGAACAACTTCTGCTCCCGCAGCTTCTCCTTCACTCTCCTCAGATGTACCTCATGCTCCTCAGGACTCTTAGAATACACCAGAATGTCATCAATAAAGATGATCACAAACTCATCCAAAAACTCCTGGAACACGCTGTTCATCAACCTCATGAACGCTGCAGGTGCATTAGTCAACCCGAAAGGCATCACCACGAACTCAAAATGTCCATATCTCGTCCTGAAAGCAGTCTTGCGAACATCTGCCTCCGCTATCGGGATCTGGTGATAATCCGACGTCAAATCAATTTTGGAGAAACAAGTAGCACCCCTCAACTGATCCAACAACTCATCGATCCTTGGCAAAGGGTACTTGTTCTTCACAGTGACCTGGTTCAACCCCCGGTAGTCAATACATAAGCGGAAACTCCCGTCCTTCTTCTTCATAAATAACATCGGCGCTCTCCAAGGTGAAGTACTAGGACGAATGAATCTCTTACCCAAAAAATCCTCTAGCTGCTTCTTTAGCTCTGCCATCTCTGCTGGAGCCATCCTGTAGGGTGCTTTAGACAACGACGCTGTCCCTGGTTCCAACTCAATCGTGAAAGGATCAGACCGTGATGGTGGTAACTCCTGCAACGATTGAAACACATCCTCGAACTCCTGAACAACCCGAATGTCGCTCACTGCTACCTGCCCCACAGACTCTGGCATAGATATCGTCATCAGGTAAGCCTCGCAGCCCTTCTCGATCATTTTCTCTGCCTGCAATGCTGAGATGACGAGACTCCCTGAGGTAGGTCTCACTCCCTGATAAACCAACCTTCCCTCTGGCCGCTCAAAAGAAACTCTCCCACGGTGGCAGTCAAGATGTACTCTATAATGATCCAACCAATCCATTCCTAGAATAACATCATACAACTCTACAAGGCTGATAATCAAATCTGCTGGCATTGACTCTCCTGCAATCTGAATATCTACACCCTTTGCTCTCCCGAGAACCGCTAGAACCTGCCCTCCAGCAACCTTGACGTGGAGATATCCCCTTTCCCTACAGTGGTAACACTCCCTCGTCTCAGCTCGCTGCGTGCAATCCGCCACCTTGTGGTCAAGGCTCCCACAAGAAAAACATCCTGCACGACAACCCTGTCCAGCTCTGGAAGGATGATCCCACTTCCTCTTCTGCTCCGTTGCAGGCTTGCCGCCCTTGCTAGGTGTCATCTGCTGCTGAGTCTTCTTCGGTTGTACCGCTGGACTCACTCCCACCACCTGCCTCTGAAGGTCCTCCTCTACCTCAGCAGCCGTCTCCACCAGTGCCGCCTTCGTGGCGTACTGCGACACTCTACACCGCACTCTCAAATCCGTTCGAAGTCCCCTCAAGAACTTCCTCATCTGGGCCTGGTCATCCTCCATGCCCCGACCCGCATACGCCAAGAGTCGGTTAAACTCCCGGTCATACTCCCGAACCGACCGCTCACCCTGTTTCAGCTCAAGAAAACGCGCCTCCATACGGTCGAGCGCCTCCTTCAGAAAGTACTTGGCATTAAACTCAACCACGAAATCTGCCCAAGACATATCCGCCTGCCTCCTCCTGGCAGTCACACTCCGCCACCACAAATGTGCATCTCCCTCTAGAAAATGCACTGCTAGATCCACCCGATACTCCCCGGGCATCTGCTCGAACCGAAGTTCCGCTCAACCCGCAACCTCCAATTGTCGGCCTCCTCAGGACTAGTACCACCAGAAAAATACCTGGTGCCAATCCTCTGCAACTGCTCCATCATCCTCAAATAAGATGGAACCTCCTCAGCAACCGCAGCCCTCTGCTGCACTTCCGTCACTCGTGGCGCCACTGGAGCCTGCACTAGTACCACACCTGGTAACCGCTCTAACAACTGCCTCAGCAGGCCCGCCAAACCAACCTCTGGAATCTGGGCTCCTCCAGCTGCGGCACCCATCACTCCTGGGCCCTCAGCATCAACGACATGCACACCGGTACCGACACCAGCTCCACCAGCCCCTACTCCGGCTGCACCAGCTATATCGGCACCAAAACCGTTCCTAACCCCGGGCTCCACAAACTCAGGCTGTGAACCCACACTCTGCTCAACTGTGGCACTGTGGCCATCACTCTCGCCGGTACCCTCGAGGACTTGTCCCTTACCATGACCACGAACTCCAGCTCCTCTAACCATCTGCGCTACTCAAGAACAAATGGCTAAGAAACTAAAACAAACGAATATATCACAAACAACTTACCGTGGAATCTCATTTAAGGCTCGGAGAAGATGATGCTAGGACTCCAACAACACACAATTGACTAAACACTCCATAATCAATCCTCAATATGCTAACACCCTAGCTCATCCCACATCAATCATCAGGAAAATAATTCATCAATTAATTTTTCTACACATCCTAGAACCGTAATCGCTCTGATACCAAATTGAAACAACCCGACCCATTTTTTAAAAAAAAAAATATATATATATATAATTAAATATTCCCATAAATATCTAATTAAACCAACCAATAACATAATAATTAAACCGCAAGTCAGAAATACTATTTTATGAATAAATAAATAATTCGATCAACAAAACCAAGAATAACTGACAATCCTAACCGGGTTTCAATAACCAAAAACACCAAACATAAAACAAACGAGTTCCTAGATCATCCTCTCTTCCTTGCCATGATTCCACAATCACACTTTATTTTTACCTGCATCAACAACACAATGAGATGCGTAAGTATTATCATAAATATTTAGTGAGGCGATCCTCCCATCTACGAGCTATACACACAAGCAAATAAAAAGGTATAATCACGAATACAATACAAACAAACCAGTCATTGAACAATTCACCCAAAACACATTCACCATACCTACATATCATCACACAACCCAATCGCTCAGATAAGCTCATGGTCACGCACTCACCTTAACAAATTGATTCTAATAGCAATTAAATCCAGGAGAGACTCTCTTTGCGTCTGAAACAGTCCAGAAACGTCCTACAACAAGTCCACAACCAAAAGCAACCTTGGAGCAAACTGGACAGGAAAAACCAGAAACAAGCAGTCCCAAAGACGAAACCCTAAAATACAAGCTAACCGTTAACTATTCAATCGCTGCGGTGAAATCCTAGCTGCAGACGTCACAAAGCTTCCCACAAAATCTCGTGCCGATCGGAAAACAGACGAGACCACGATCTCAGTTTCAATCTCCGCTGATCCTAATTCGCGTCTGAGAAAACGTGTCTCACGAAACTGCGAATAACTCAATCAATTTTAATCCAAATCCAATTCTATAAACTGGAGAATAACTATAAAGGACTTGGAAATAACTCTACCAAATTTGGTTACCTTTTACCACGATTTGATATGACGAAACTGATTTCTCCCAAACCCTAACGATTCTGCTCCTTCTCCTTTTCTCTCTTTTTTTCCTTTATAAAACGAAAAGTAGCTAACTAAAGCCCTAATTTCGAGTTTGCTTCTTTTATAGGCACACTCTAGGATTTCTAATTAACCCAACCAATTAAACCGAATGATTTAAAAACAAACTTTAACCAATTTTCCGGTTCACGGGCCTTACACTTTGCCTTGTAAATAGAACAAATTTAAATTGTTGTTTTTTTCGTCTAATCAAAAATCTATATATCATCGGAAAAGAGAGGAAAAAAATCTTCACAACTACATAAATATATATTTTTTTAAAAAAAATCTTGTTTCATTTTATTAGATTTTTTTACTAAATAAAACATAAATATTTTTTCATAATTTATGTTTGTTTAGTATATTATGATTATTTCCATTCTACTATCTATTGGTTAAAAAGTTTTAAATAAATGTTAGATGATTATATTTTATGTAAAATAATAAAACATTTATGTTTTTTTTAAACTGTGTTTTTAGCTATAAAGGTTTACAATATGGGACAGCGGGAACATATTTTATTAACATAATGTGAATTTTGTGAAATTAGTTTTTGATTTATGATAGTGTAGGAGTGGAGGTAATTAATCATCTATTGACCCAAAAAAAAAAAAGACTCGTGGGAATAAACTATTATTACATGGAAAATCATTATACATGAACTGCCATTAACATAGCACCTCTATTATTCTAATAAAAATACCTCAAAACAAAAAACAAAAAAAAAGAAAGAAAAAAAAAGAATACAATTTGGAATGGACTTCCTTAGGCTTAAAGTGCTCCTACGCCTTCATGCTTTTATTGATTTCTCAATTTCCATTTTGTAAAACTCTTTCATTGGGAGTGGAATCAAACACATCAAGCTCCTTGTACATGTTTGTTATTGCTTCTTTCCCTGTGATCTTTCTATCAGCAACATTCGTCCACAACTTTTTTATACCGAAGATCGCTTTCCATAATGGTCCTTGAGCTTATCTCATACTATGAATAGAAACTTGATGACCTCAAAAGCTACTTTTCTAAGATGTTGATGTCAACTTTAAATCATAATATCGTATGCATCAACGTTACCGTTCCAAATTATGTTGACTTGGACTCAAAATCTTTTAGAAGAAATACGTAATCTTGTAATTTACTTTCAATATCGGCACCAGTAGCTCATTCTCCATCGTAATGGCTCTAGTGACGTTTTTGATTGCACATATGATCAGAAAAATGGTGGCTCTCGGTGCCATATGTTCTCCTTACTGAACAATCTAGGAAGAATTCAGAAACTGCATTAACGGGCACAGAGGTGAGCAATGCACTTACACATGTGATGACAAGAATCTCATACTAATTACTCAAAACGAGCTTTTCAATAAATCGCCAATAGAAACAGATGTGAATGATGTAAGTATAATAATATATTTGAATATCTTTAACTTTCTTGTTCTCGTTTAACTAATCTTGTGTGTATTTGTATATTTACAAGTTTTTTTTTGCTTTGAAAGTAACTTTATATTTGTTTCAAAAATTACTAAGTCAACTTTGGAAATTTATTTAGATGATCAACCGAGAGTAGAGATGAAAACTTTATCTGACATGGAAATTTTAAGTTTTTAGAAAGAGAATCAACATAGGTATGGTGATTTGGCTTCAATGCCATCTGATTTGTTTAGCATCCTAATCACCACACTAGCATCAGAGTCTGCTTTCAGCGTTGGAGGTTGGGTGTTAAATCTTTTTAGGAATCATTTTTTTCTCCAAAATATGCAAACATTAATTTCCATCCGCAATTGGCTTCGTAGATATGCAGATTTTGAAGGTAAATTGTAAAATGAAGTTATTAACTTATATGAATCATTCTCTTGAACTAACTTATATCATTAATTTGTAGGAGACACTGAAAAACAAGAATATAATGATGCTACAAAGATGGCAAATATAGAAATTGTAAATCGCGACTAAAGAACTCGAGCTATAAAAAAAACGTCTATATATGTCACGTGCTGCTGCCCACGCATGAGTTGGAGATTCTAACACATGATGAGAAGTTTTATAATTCGCTCTGTTTATTTTGGATTTGTAATATGATATTTATGAGTTTTTTTGTTTTTTTGTATGTTGTGATGTTCTTGTGTCTCTATTTGATAATTAAACAATAGTGTTATAAACTTAGAAATTTTTTGTTGGAAAATCCACTCTTTAACTTGGAAAAAAGATTGAATAGTTAGAAAGGGCTAGGATAGGGCTCAACCTTGTTTTAAAAAAAATAATACTTAAAAAGGGTTATGGCTCATTTAGTGTTGGACTTTAAATAAACAGGACCGGACTAGATCAGAAACCGTATTTAACATCCCTACTCACACTAATACTAGAGTCATCAACATTGGCAATCAGCTTGCATGGTGTTAGCATCCCCATATGAAAAACCAATAGTTTAGGAAAAATGTACACAACATACACATACATTAGTTTAGTTTGTACTTATCGAAATATGAAAAAAATACCTACATTATGTAATACCAGTTGTATAACATATCTACATATACATTTTTGGTAAGATTTTTGGCCAAAAATCTCTCACCTATTTACTAATTTCAATATTAATCGTTACAAATTTAATATCAAACAAATAATTTATAACTAAAAACTAACAAATCGTTATTTCGCATAAAACACTTGAATATACTATTTCCTTTATTTAGTTTTTAGTCCCTACAAATCTATCTAAAGAATATATTATTCTAGATTTATATCCTTAATTAAATCTTATATTCATTGAACTACATTCAATTAAATGCTAATTTCCTAAAATCTCTACATTAATAATAAATATATGAATTTTATTACACTTTTATTTGTTAATATATCTAAAAAAAATATTTTATATATAAAATACATATAGTTAAAAAAAAATATTAGTTTTTTCTGCATATGATGTAATTCTTAAATAATATTATTCATTCGATATTTTTCAAGATTTCATAAACACAATTATGATAAACTTGATCTACACAAAATAAAATACACAAGACTGATTCCCAAACTCTCTCTCTCTCTCGAACTCTCTCTCTCTTCAACTTTCTCAGAGACTCTTCAATGGCGGCTCAACAACTTCTCGTAGTCGTCAATCCAGCAACAAATCTTCAGTATATGCAATTCAAAATTTTAAAAACGGTCATATATTACTCAATTGATGAAGAAAAAAATAAGTGTACAAGGTCACACATTGCTTAAAAAATTGGGCAATAGTTCAGAGTCAAAATATAAATAAGACCAAAATGATTGTGAATAAGAAGAGAAGGAAGCTTGATTTATCAGGCATCCAAAATTAAAAGTGTTATCCGATTTACTCCAGTTCTTTAATTTAAAGAATTGAACCTTTAAAAATTTTCAAAATATTATAAATATTTAAACTCTATTAAAAGTTAAATATTATACATTTTTAAAAGTTTAAAATACTAAACTTTAAAAACTTTTTAAATATTTATAATATTTAAAATATTTAAACATCTATTAATTCGGGACGGTATACTACGGGTGAAATCCTATCAAAATACAATCATAAATTTTAGATCGATATTAAAAGTTTTTTTGAAGTTTCAAATATTAGAAATATTTGAATTTTATAAGAAAATGACAAAATGATGTTTAATTTCACGAGACGGGGTTATATGGTGGGACGGATTTGGGTTAATATTAATATGGGATGGTATATACTTTGGGTGATATCTTAGAATTAACAATAAAAATACAATTATACAATTTTAAAAACTAACCACAACTAACAATATTAACAAAATAAATATAACTTAAAATTTCAAATGTTTTAGTTATAAATATCGTCGTGAGTTGTATCATACATAAAACAAACAATATCATATATCTATAGATCATCTTAAAAACAAAAATTCATTTTTTAATAAAATATAGGCTTGTGAATCTGTGATATACCTCTTAATATGTTATTTATATATAAATAATATTAATTAAAATAAAATATTTAATTTTTTAATGAAAATATCAATTCGCGGTGTATCACGGGTATATCTCTGATAAAGAAAAAAATACACTTCAATTTCTCTTTTTTCTACTTAAACCAAATATATCAAATAAATGTAGAATATTAATATCCACATTACACATTACAAATTCATTAGCTAATATCTATAAATAAAAAATACAATTTTAAATATCGTCGTGAGTTGTATGGTGAGACGGATTTGGGTTAATATTAATATGGGATGGTATATACTTTGGGTGATATCTTAGAATTAACAATAAAAATACAATTATACAATTTTAAAAACTAACCACAACTAACAATATTAACAAAATAAATATAACTTAAAATTTCAAATGTTTTAGTTATAAATATCGTCGTGAGTTGTATCATACATAAAACAAACAATATCATATATCTATAGATCATCTTAAAAACAAAAATTCATTTTTTGATAAAATATAGGCTTGTGAATCTGTGATATACCTCTTAATATGTTATTTATATATAAATAATATTAATTAAAATAAAATATTTAATTTTTTAATGAAAATATCAATTCGCGGTATATCACGGGTATATCTCTGATAGAGAAAAAAATACACTTCAATTTCTCTTTTTTCTACTTAAACCAAATATATCAAATAAATGTAGAATATTAATATCCACATTACACATTACAAATTTATTAGCTAATATCTATAAATAAAAAAAACCGCAAATGAAAAAAATACTAAATTTTAATAATAAATTAATATATAACAAATATCAAAACATAAAACATGAATTATCAATTAAGCAGCTTATTAATTGACCGCCATGACTGTGATTTGTTTAATCAAGTAGTTGATTTAGAAATAAGAAAATGATTCGACCCATCCAAAATAAACGGCGTAGTTATGAATTGATTAAGGATATAATAATACGAAACTGATAGAGAGAATCTATTAGTATCGAAGAACAAAAACAAACGAACGAAAGATGGGACGAGCTATCGCCACCCATGGCGTTAGCGTCACGTGATAAAATCACTATTTCTATTCCTACACCTTCAGCTGTATTTTTCCGACAATGACGACAACGGTTTCATATATTATTACAAATGTATATAGTTATAGTTATATCACCATTTCCTAACAAAAATTACATAACTGATATATAATTAAACTAAAACATTAATATTCGAAATATACTAGAATGACATAAAATACTAGTACTACCTAGTATTAGTTATTACTGGTGTTTTATACAATACTAATTAAGGCCCGCCTAAATAGGCGAGTGTATGATATAAATTTATTCAAATATTCATTAATAATATCTAAATTTTAAATAGTAAACGGTGATCCACACACTTTTTTAAAATTTAATTTAGTAACTTTTGGTATTTAATAATTTCAATCAAACACATTCAATTTACAATATATTTTAATTATATATTTCATCATAATAAATTATCTTGTTATTTTATACACTCCATTTTTTTTTTTATAATGTATATGGAACAAAATCCTCATATGATTTATTCATAACATAAAAGTACATTCAAACACTTTGTAGAAACAACATCTTATATGTAAAATAAAAAAAAAACAAAAAAAAATTAAAAAAAAAAAAAAAAAACATCTCATGTGTATACTCAAACAATGTCGAACTTGCAACTATCAGACAAACATCAAATAAATGCAGACTAAGCGGTAAATAAAATGCAGAGTTTGCTAATTCATTCAATATGCGATTAGTTTTTCTATACACATGAGTAATCTGAACTATCTAGTCCATATACACTCCATCTTATTGATGATATTTGAAGTTTAAATAGTAACTCGCATATTTTTTCAGTATTTAATTTAGTAATTCTTTAAACCAAATTTCAATCTTAGAAAATCGATTTTACAATACAATTTAAATATCTAGTTTAATTTAATAAATATAATTTAATTGTATACACTACATCTTATTGTTAGTTTTTCATTTTAATTAAGAAAATTATAAGTTATTTTTTAAGATATAGACATATAAATTAATATTTGTAAATATGTTTCTTTTTTTAGTTTATTTTATTTTATTTTAGGAAAAAATTAGAAAAAAAAACTAACAAATGTCAAAATCTAAAATCGCTAAAATTAACACGTGTCATAATCTTGTGAGTTACTAACTTTTAAAATTGTACTTTATATATATAAGATTTTCTGATTCATTACAAAAGCACATTGTACCAAAAGATTATTCATTGTTAATGTTTAGACCACCACTAATAGATGTTAAATTTCATACCGTCTATCCATTATACTTACGAACCATAATTTTTTGTAGAACAGTTTCTTCTTTTAGAGATTTTGATTCTGAATTAAAATTTAACTCATGATTTCTCTTTAGGTAAACTTATTATTTTTTCGCTCTGATTTTAACAAAAACAAATTTGTTGATCTCATCCGAAAATAACTTACAAGATGGTACAATACACGCTGCTCGATTCTTTAAAACATGGCGCATCTTGACCATATTTTTCCTAAAACTTTTTTGTCTCCAACCAGATTCTATCGTAAAATGTTGATTTGAGCATCAAAAGCCCCTAAAACAAAATATTGATGTTCCAAAACTCATGCATGCATTACTTTTTATTTGCAAAAAGTTTGTCTATTCACTCACAACATGTCTCTCAAACACTATCAAGACCATGTGTAATGAATCATACTCGTTATTCAAACAACTATTTCAACTAATTAGCCATCTTGTCTCTAATGTATTTATAACTCTCTCTCTCTCTTTCCGTAGCAAAGAAATAAATAGACAACCGATAAATAAAGACTAGCTAAACACCAAACTAGTTAGTCCAACTTTTGTTAAACTTGATTAAAATTCACATAGTATTGTTTAAACAAAATTTACAGCCAAGTCAATGAAATAGAACCTGCAACAAAACTAGGGATACCATAATTTCCGGAACATAAAGAGATCGGACCACACACAGGTCACTACTAGCTTTGCTCACTTCTTACTCCTACAAACTTATAATTATAATTAACTAACGTCATTAAACAACTCTCTAATCTAATCCTACGCTCCATATTTAATTGCATTGCATGTGACTACAGCTTCAATCTGGCGATCATCGTGGCACTGTGCAGAGTAGCCCTCTTAAATATCAAAAATAATAAAATAAAATATATAAAAACCTTATAATAAAATTAAAATACATTTTCATCATTCTATTATTATTACATAACACAAACAAAAGCATAGAGAGACTCATACAAAAGAACCAGAGAGAGAGATAATGAGACGTCAACCACCACGTCCACGTAACTCACCACCGCAATCTCACTCATCTCCGTCGTCATCTTCATCGGAATTCGAATTTAACATCTCAATCTCGCCGCGAAAAGCTTCTTCTTCGCTTTGTCCCGCCGATGAACTCTTTTACAAAGGCCAGCTTCTTCCTCTTCAGCTCTCTCCTCGTCTCTCTCTAGTCCGTACACTTGGTTCTTCTACTTCTTCCTCAGACTACACTTCTTCCTCTTCCTCCTCCGTCGCAACGTCCGCCGCACGTGACTCCACTGAATCTAACTCCTCCACTGATTCCACAGCTTCTTTCCCTCTCCTTCACCCTCCTCCGCTTGATTGTTGTGACTCTTCTCGTCCTAGCTCTGTAACTGACGATGAAGATTTCTTCTTTAAACCTCCAAAGAACAAATCTTCAAGTGGTGGTTTCTCACTTTCTAGATTCTCCTCTGTTTTCAAGAAAGATCCCAAAACCAATCTCCACCACCACTCCTCCTCCTCTTCCACCGCAACAACCGCCGCAGCTCCGTCGTCGGTGAAGAGAATGAGCTCAACAGCTAAAGAAGTAATACGGAAATACATGAAAAAAGTCAAACCATTATACGAAAAATTATCTCCAAAACAGAGCTCCAATATAAAAACAGAGTCATCATCATCTCTCAAAGATTCCGGTAACAACATCCGTGGGACCACCACCGTAACCACCGTCACCGCCGCTCCAACCGTTGTCTCCTCCGGTGGTGGTTTATCAATCTCTTTCTCCGGAAACCTAATGAAATACACAAAACGTGGACGATGCGCGGCGAGTTGTCCATCGTCGATGAGGTCATCTCCGAATCACTCCGGTGTACTGACACGTGGCGGTTTTCCGGTTCATCAAGGTAGTTGCAGTAGCAGCAGTAGCAACAACAACAGTGTGTCATCTTCAATGGAAGAGTTACAAAGTGCTATTCAAGGAGCTATTGCTCATTGCAAGAACTCAATGTTACAGAAGAATTTGGTTAGTAGTCTCGAGATCTAGCTTATATCTTTTGGTTCCATTTTATCAATGTTTTTTTTCATGTCTTAATTTTTGTTTTAGTGTGATTCAAACATTCTATTTTATTAACGATGTTATTGGTTGTTTTTACACTTATGTTTGATTAACTTAACTCATAATAAGACATTGTAGTTTGGTGATTCATCTTAAATTTAAGTGTTTCCGAGTTTAATATCAAAACTCATACTAATCTCGAGTTCATAGTTCATACTACGTTGTTTATTTTAGTCTTGTATATATGGTAGGTAAAAAATAGTATCCAACGAAACATTGTTTCGATATTGTAATTTTGTTTGATAATGATAAGTAGATCTATAAATAAATTAGGAAATGTAGACGTTGTGAAATAATTGAGAGGAACAAGAAAACGACGGTGGGGTTTATATTTTAGAAATAATTGAAGAATTGGATTATTGAGTACCTTCATCAAGTACTATTCTGCGAAACTGGTTCTCTTCTTCGTACCTTATCTTTTCTCTCTCTGGTCTCTATAGTTATTGTCGGTGTTCTCTGTTGATGATAAATGAATGAACCTCTCTGTTTTAATATCTCAATTGAAAAATATCTTGTATCCAACTATTATTTTTGTTTTGTTTTGTGTGGAGAATGTCTCTCTAAAAAAAAAATCGGCTAATAAAGTTATTTGGCGGGCTAAAAGGTTACGAGTTGATACAAATTTGGTTGACGTTTGTATGCCAGAAAATATATTTTAGTCATTGTTCTAACTTCTAAGGATGGTTTTAGATATGATGTAACCTAGGAAAAGCTAAAAGTCATTGAAAGTAATGTTGCTAGTTTATTGGGTGAACATATATGATGTACTTTTACATATATGATTGATTGGAATTATGAAATATTTATAAAGAGATCGAAATATGTACGAAATATCCCATTCATGGTTTATAATTAGAAATTTCAAACTTACACCTACGAAATTGTCATCTTTAGTTTATAATATGAAATTTCATATATACAAAACAGGAAAAGCACCGAGCAATATAATTCTCTAGGGTGACACCAAAACAAATTACTGTATGTGTATGGAAGTCGAATGATCAAAGTAAATAGGTGAAACTAAAAGAGCATATCTTAAAAAAAAATCGATGGTGACTAATTATGGTATAATGATCACGGCCAACTTTGATCATTTTACAAAAAAAGGCAGGAATTGTTTTGGTTCAACCTAGATTAATCTCTTAGAAACTGAATTTTGTGTTTGTTCCACTCCGTCCCACACGCAAAATTTACGTAGATAGTAATTTAAACATGTTTACAAGAAATACATGTTTCTATAGATTTTGTTATGTTATTGAAATGATATACTGATATGTTACGTACAATTAAATCGTATACGTGGAGTAGAAGCTCAACAACATTAATCACACATATGCATATGTTTGGTTCTAAGTGGATGGTTGCATGTGCTTCTTTTGCATTGAGAAGCGTTGGGGTACGTAATAAAGATTCTAATGTGGTCAAAGTCAATGCTTCTATACACTTTGTTTATTTTTTATACTCCACAAACTTATATATTTACTTCTGTTTTAATCATAGCCAATAAATAATGTCTCCATTTAATGATGGGGGCTCTTCATATATTTCTTGACCATCTTGATGGTATAAATACAAGCACAGTGAAATCTAATTATTGTTATGTATGGGACCTCTTCATCATTATTATGATTTCTTCTTCAACAAATTAACATTTAGCTATATGAGTAAATACTATTTTTAAACACACCACCATTTAAAGTTTTAAACAATCATGCCTTATTTTCAAGCTTTTTAAAATGTCAATTTCTTTGGTTAAACTGCATCATGTTCAGAAAACGAATATTGCAAATAATTTAAACTTCACAAATTCACCATAAAAATTGTAACGTAGTATCTCTTAATTACAATTTGTGTTTAGTACTTCAGTTCCATCTTTAGTTATGTACAACCACATTCATGACATCTCACTTTATCCATGTATGAAATTGTCAATAGTGGCATAATTGTATTGTTTTGGTTGGACGACCAATGGTCTAGTTAATCTGTTTGTATTAATGCATGCATGATATGTCGATGTGCTGAATTTCGCTTTGTCTTTGTTTCCATGTTTTTTAATATATATTTTTGGTAAAGTTAAGACCAATCAATAGGTTTAAGCAATTGGCAAATCATCTTATAAAATCTAAACGTCTCATTTTTATAATAATATTTATATTCTTAGCAAAAAAAAATCTCTTAACCTGCGATTCTAAATTTAAATGGATTTGTGATTTAACAAAACACAACATTGTTGTAGTGTTTACCAATTAATGTGCCACATAAATAAATTAGTGGGGGATCCAGTTTATTTCATATCAATTTAGTTCCTGACTGATGATGGACAGGGGACAAGAGCCCCAATGTCGTTATGAGGCTTAGATCATCCTCATTGCAAGTTTCTAACTATAAATTTTAGGTATAATATAATAAAAATAATATGTGAATAGTTTAGAAGAGTTGCTAATTAGGTAAGAGATAAAAGAATATTTAAGAGCTTCAAACCATAACAAAATCTTTTAGCTATAAGTTTTTTCAATAAAACAATTCATCATAATGGTTAAGAGACAAAATTAATAGTCTACGATGCTTTTACACCATCCTCATTGATGGGTTCTTAAGAAGTTCTTACTATTAATTTTTACAAAAATTAAATATATAATTGGTTTAAATTCTAAAAACCAACCTTATATGTCCAGGAACTTCGACTTAATCTGGTCTTCCTTAGAACTTCACAAAACATTAACGAATGGGATACATATGATAATCTTGGTATGTAAATCTCCGTAATGACTGTGATGGTATTTCCTGGGACCATTTGGATTCAAGAACGAGTAATGGGCACAACCAACCGATGGTAACTTAGTGTGAGTAATTTTTGTTTCGTAATTTTAATTAAATTAGTTTCATTTGATATGTCTATTGATCGTGTTAACACAATAATAAAATGAGAATTTACATTATGGAAGCGTTATAACATGTCCCGTGTTATTTTAAACTTTTTCTACGTTTTAATATCTATAATATTTAAAAAAATAGATTTAGTTTAAATATATTAATTAAGATATTTAAAATTTATGCCTCAAGAAAAATTAAATAGTTCCAACTAAAAAACCAAAGTATGTTAAGCTTCATGCTCATTCAGATTTGGATTCATTTTGATCTTATTTATAACATAACTCCAAATAACTACTAAACAGTTCAGCAAATGTGGAAAGTTGAACACACATTTTTTTATTAGTTGAGTAATATATGTCCATCTTTTAAAATTTGAACCACAAGATATGCAAAAATGTTTTTAGATTTATGTATCATATGATTTCAAATAATAAGATAACAAAATCAAACAAAGATGATTGGCAAATTATATTTTAAATCTCAACAAAATCATCTAAATATCAATATTATTAATTATGGAACATTATATAATTATTTTTAATTTAATAATTAATGTTAAAAAATCTGTTTGGCTATATAAATGATAGAGAATTAATTGCTAAATTGACCGGATGCATAGATATAAGTAATGTAATTTTTGTAATAATTAACCATAATAAAAGTTACATTTTAAAATGTACTTCAAAAATAATAGTATGGTAGCAATTTTACCTATGACAATAAAGCTTAAGAAAGAAAAAAAAGATGATAGTCATGTATTGCGGCGAACCATGTTTGATATTAATAAACTGTTCATATATTAAAAGGTTATACTACAAAAGTAGAAATATGTCTATAGGATGCAATCAAATTAGTCGAAGACACTATGGGTGATTTAAGGTCTTTGATTATCAGTATTGTACAAATTTTGTTGGAACGTGTAAATATTTACATCCTAGAAAAATATTAATATGCTTTTTAGACTTAAAAATAAAGAGAGAATATTTTCCTGATAAAAAATAGAGAAAGAATAAGCAAATAAATTGTTTTAAAAAGGAATAATTTCGCCATGCAAACCAGTTTTGTAGCATTTATTTGTGTCGACATCTCCTGCACCAGTTTCCGCACCTGTTCACGATGACAACACTCACAGCTAAATATTTCGCTTATTCAAGACATCTGAGAAGCAAAGTAGAAAGTTTGGTGGAAAATTCAATTGTTTCGTTTTTTCAAATGTTATACAACAGAAAATTAGAATGACCTTAAGTATATATTTGAAGAAAATGTCTACACAATCCAATGTTAAATGAAATAAATTTATAAATGTTTTTCATCCAAAAAGCCACTGAATTTTGTAACAATATAAATTTATAAACTTTGTAACAATATCAGCTCGATCTAATTATATTCGAAATAATCTATGTAAAAAGTCAATCGTTGTTCCGTAAAAATATTTTTGTAACGATATATTTATATACCTATTTTATCCTTGATCTATTCAAGAAATTGTAATATGACTTGAAACTTTCATTTAATAGACCTAAATAATGAATTTATACCTACTCATTTCAATATAATACTTCCTCTATTCCATTTTATAAGATTTTTTTGGCTAAAAGTACAAAAAAAAAGAAATGCTTTTTCATTTATAAAAGTTTAACCAACATAAATAAATACTGCACAATTCAATTGTTATAAGCTTTTAAATTTAATTCATAGAGACTTGAGAAAATCTAATAAAATGAAACAAAAAACCTAAAACATCCTATATATAGGTTGGGACATAGAGAGTACAATAATAATAGTAGTCGCTTAGAATTTATATAAATTTTATCTAATAATAACCAAAATAGGGTATTTAAAACGTTAATCACTATTCACTACTCTGTAAATATTAATTTGTAATTATATACTATTCTATACATACTTTTTGGTAAATCTATTCAATAAATTGTAATATGGCTTGCAACTTTCATTCAATAGACTTAAATAAATCTATACATACTTTAGCTATTTTTGAAGAGGAATTAAATCTCCTACTTTACTCTGTTTTTGACTTTCAGAAGAAAAATAATTCTTCTCATTTTTTTCAGACTGGTGAATACACAGATGAATTCAGAACAATTAAGAATATACTCTTTTCTTCTAAAAACACCTACCAGTTAGACCCACCTTCGTATTTCTTTTTTTTAGTAGACTATACCTTCGTATTTCACATATCATAAATTGTTAAGATTTCTATTATAACGAAATGAATTCAGAAGATGACATTCAAATGTTAAAACGTTAACTGTTATGAAACATGACTATATATGAAACATGACTATATGTGATGAATACCTTCTAATTAACAAATATTAATATTTTATTTTTCTTGTGTGATCTTTTTAATTATTTTGACTGTTACTGTATTTTTTTTTTTTGGAAATAATTTTTTTTTTGTGTATTGAAGTAAAACCTCTATAAATTAATAACTTCTATAAATTAATAAGTTCTTCCGGTTCTGAGTTGAGACTAGTGTAAAAATTGATACAAATCGATAAATGAATAAGATAATAACTTTTTTGAAAATCCTATGTAAATATCTGGTCCCATCAATATTATAAATTAATAATTTCATAAATTTATGATTATGTATATATATATATTTATATTTATATTTATGAATATATATTATGTAAAATATTTAGTAAAATATTACTCTATTATTTTTTTTTCAATTGATATTAATTATTTGTATAGTTTAATTCTAATATTTTTACTACGTAGAAAAAAGTTTAATTTGTTTTCAAACATCTATAAAAATAGTTTTCTACTAGTAATTGGTTTAAAAAAGATTATTGATTGTATAGAAAAAACTATTTTTTAGATTAAATTTTTGTAAGAAATCACAAAATTGGTAAAATTTCTCTATAAATTAATTTATCGATAAATTAAAGCTTTTTCTAAATTAATATTTTTTCTCGATCCCAACATTAATTTATATAAGTTTTACTGTACACTATATACTTCCTGTTTTTCTAAATATTTGTAGTTTAAGGTTTTACACACAAATTAAGAAAACATACAAATCTCATTTAATTTATTTCTTTCCTATAAAAACATCATTAATTACAACTAATCCAATCAATAAAAAAATATGATGTAAAATATAATTGGTTAAAATCTATTAAATAAATTTAATTTTTGTATAGAAACGTGAAAAACAACACTTATATTAAAAGAAGTAAAAAAACCTTTAAATTACATATAATTAGAAACGTATACAGTAGCTACTAGTGTGACTAATGATTAGTCGAACAATTAGTAAAACAAAAAAAATGGGTAGGTTACATGGAAATAGACAGTTAATGATAACCAGTGATATGTGTTTAGTAAGATCTTTAGAGCACCTCCAATGTAGAGAGTCCCTTCAAGGGCTCTCTCCCCTTTTTAATGATTAAATTTTAAAAAAGAAGAAGTAGAGAGCTTTGTGTTTTTTTTATAGTTTTTTATACTCCAATGGTAGGTTCTCTAACATGAGTTCTCTAAAAAAAATATTAAAATAAAACTATTTTATTTTATATAACTTAATAATTATTACAAAGCATAAACTATTAAACATACATTATTCTGAAATATTTTGAAATAGATGTGGAAAAAAATGGAATAACGATCAGTTGTTCTGTTGATTGTTGCAAAAAATTTCCCTTATATGTTCTACCAAATCACCTTTCAATTGCAAATGCATCTTTTGATCACGAACTTGATATCGAATGCCCATAAAATCTCTGAGACTTGTAGGCATACATGTACAATAAGATAAATCGACTTGTGAAGTTCAGTTTGCTTTATATTTTGTTGTTTTAGCAAATTCCCAAATCTTATAGATATTTTGTTAAAGTAAAGGTCAAAATCAATGTAAGTGGAATTGTATTGATTTTCATGGCTGAACCATTTTCAAAGTTGAACTAAATTCTCAAGTACAATTGTATGTTAGCATATTAACAAGATTACGAAGCACACTCGCAATTAAGATAAAACAAAACAAAACAGAGTGGTCTCTTTTTTTCTTATTTGTTCTTCTTCCACCTACAACACACTTCTTCTTGTTCTCTTCTTCTTTTGCTTACGAGTTACGATTGTTCTTACTCTCACCATCTTCTCACATCTTTCTCTTCCAATCTCTGTTGCATATTGTTAACAAAGATGAGATTCCAACAGTCTCTCTTATTGAGAGATAAAAAATGGAACCTATCTCATCAACACAAATCCGGCGTCTGCCAATTAAATAAATCCGGCGTCTCAGATCCACGATTACACACATCATCGCCGTCGACTAATTGCAAATCATACCACCGGATTTTTGTTTTGTAGAGAGAGAGATGAAACCGTCGGGTTCTTTTTTGGCGGAGGAAACAAAGCACTAGTGCTTTATTTTTTTGGTTTTGTTACAAATAAAACCCAATCACATTCGGCCACGTCGTCGCCTCTCTCACTCTCAATAATCTCTCTTCGTAGAGCCAGCTCTCTCAATTTTAATGACTTCTGTAGCATACTAGCATCGCTGTCTCAACGACAATATTTATTACATGCTCTGAAAATTTAAAGAGTTTGTGAGACTGATCGTCACAGTGTCGCTGTAAGACTACTTTCGGCGAACAATAGAAGAATTAATTGAATCAGCTAACTTAATTAATTTTCAATATTTTGGTAACAACTTTTATATTTCCGTGAAGACAAAAATTCAGTCACCGGAAATATATATCTTAGTGATGTTGCTCTGAAATCAACGACGTTGGTGCCATTCTTTGACCATCGATCGTTTCCTTTGCTTTCGTCGGCTTCTACATTTCTGCCGTTGAAGGTCGTCGTCAACGATACGGTGCTACACATGCCCTACGTATACTGACTATATAGAGCGTAAATGTCTAAATAACAAAAGAAACATTATGACGGTGGTATAATTAACAATTTGGAGTTGAACAATAATAGTATATAATGACTTTAGTATTTGTTTAGGGAGTGACAGTAATTACAAGTTACAACCAAAACGTGCCACCAAATCCAAAATGAGTGGTCCAACACCAATGAACCCACGGCTCAACGTGCTTTCAAGCTAATATAAATAATATGGCTGCAGAACCGATACTAGAGTCATTTTGTTTCTTCATTTTTTGGTTGTACTTTCGTAGAAACTATATTTTCTTAAGAAGGCCCAACTATTCTCCCCATAAATAAATTCAGCCGTTTTAAGAGCCCAACTTGTAGATAAAAGAAGATGCGACCCAACTAAGGACATCCACTTGTGTAGCTTACACCAACTTATAGTAAAATTTAGTCATCAATTTGACTCCCAAAACGAGTCACTTCTCCATAATCATCTCTCCCAACTCAACCAATTACACATCGATCTCTTTCGAGTAGCCAATCATCGTCAACATTACATCCATATACACCAAATCAACAAAAAAGATAGATATTTTGAGAGTTGTGCACTTGTGGCTCTGTCCACTCCTCTCCATCTCCCTTTTGTTTCCACCAACCAATATTTAAAGACAAAATTTGACTTTTACCCAAAAAAATATCCTAACCAGAATGAAAAAACGTGGGTTTGGGCTAAGACTTATGCTATGTTGGACCATTTCTGTCTCTATTAGGTAAGAATAATAATAACAAAAAGGTGTCTTGATTCAATGTATCACAAACTAAAAACAAGAAAGAAAGAAAAAAGATGCGTTAGATTAGAGTTAGGAAGAGAGTAGGATCTGCTTTAAATGCCGAAATGTACGGTAAAAAATGTATAAACCTCAAAAAGCCGTCTAGATTCAAATCATTAACTCCCACACATCTCGGGATTCTATTTTTACACCCAAAATCTTTTTTCACTCTGTATATATTAATACAATTCTCTCCCACTTCTTTCAAAAATATCACATTCTTTCTTCTTCTCATTTTCTCTAAAGATTGTTGTTTGTGTGTGAGGCTAAGGATCAAAGATGGTTTTGTGGGTATTTGGATATGGTTCTTTGATCTGGAACCCAGGTTTTGATTTTGATGAAAAACTCATTGGTTATATCAAGGACTATAAACGTGTCTTCGATCTAGGTATGTATAATAACAACACATTGTTTTTTTGTTGTTGTTGAAAGATTGAATCAAATTGTTTGCTTATGTTTTCTTATTCTTTTTTGTAGCGTGTATTGATCATAGAGGTACTCCTGAACATCCTGCTAGGACTTGTACGCTGGAGCAATCCACCGGAGCTATTTGCGTAAGTCATTGCTTTTAATTATTTTATTAGAATTTGGTGTTCAAAAAAAATTAATTTTATTAAATAAGTATAGTAAATAGAAGATTGTGGAAATTAGTTGCAAAATAATCACTAGTGTGTTGGAATTTTCGTGCCGAATTTTAACGAATTTCTGGTTATAATTATTTTCTATATCTTTTTTGTATTTTTGGATTAAAATGCACCATTTATTTACAAAATAGCACTGTCCATTTTGCCATATTTAGCTTTAGAAATAGCTTTATACTTAATTAGTCTATGGCAAAAATGCAATTTGAAATTGATGTTGAAAATTTCTGTTTAAATTGAGCAGTGGGGTGCTGCTTATTGTGTTCGTGGAGGACCAGAGAAAGAGAAACTAGCAATGGAGGTAAAAAGAAGATTCTGTATTTTTATTGGTTTAGTTTTGTGTTTGTGTGTTTATTTTGTTTGGATCTTAATATATGTTGATATGGCTCATGTTTCTTCTGCAGTACTTGGAACGAAGAGAGTGTGAATACGACTCAAAAACACTTGTTGAGTTTTACACTGTAAGAAACTTGTTGCTGTTTTATTGTTGTTGTCTTTTTCCCAAATTTTAGTATTTTTATTTATTTATTTGATTTCTATTTCTTGAATGCAGGAAAATGACACTTCCACGCCAATCGTTACCGGAGTTATTGTGTAAGTTTTAATCATAAATATCCCTTAATGATTCTAATTAGGAAATTTCAATGTTGAAATCAGTTTGGTTTCTTTGTGTAGCTTCACGTCAACACCAGACAAAGTGTCGAACAAATACTACTTAGGTCCAGCTCCATTGGAAGAAATGGCGAGGCAAATCGCTACGGCTTCGGGACCTTGTGGGAACAACCGAGAGTATCTTTTCAAGCTAGAGAAAGCAATGTTCGACATTGGTATAAGAGAGAGCTTTCTTAACGACTTTATATTAAAGAAACCACTGTTTTTGGTATGATTTTTGATAGATGAAATGTTGTGATAACAGAGCATGAGGAAGAGTATGTGATTGAGTTAGCGAATGAGGTTAGGAAGCAACTCGATTTACCGGAGGAAGTGAAGGCATTGTTGAAGCCTATTGTTTCTCATGTATCCGTCAAGTCTCAAGCTCATGTTTCCACTCGTCAACGGGTCTTTGCATCATGAAGACAGCAAAAGTTATGGAGCTAACTTAAAAAAGCATTGTGGTGACGAGGCTAATGTTAACTCTTTATCTTTCAGCTTAATATTTGATCACATCTTGACCTTGAGATGTTTTGTTTTGCTCTGCATTTATTGAGAATTCATAACATTGTATGATATGAGATGCAATTTATGAGAATAATAACCGATCTTTAGCTCTGCCAATTGTTATAGATTTCTCTTTGGTACTAGACTATAACTCCATATAGACACAATCAAGCATTTGGTAGTGAGTATTGAAAACAATTTCTATTCTCAATACTTTTCGAAGCCCTCATAAAACTCTCTAAATTCAGTATTGTATTATTGGGCTAAGCCCAAGAACTATATAGCTTAGTTGGGCTGTAAGCTTGTAACCTTCTTATTTCTCCTCCAAGTTGAACTGAAAAACCATTTATCAACAAAGTACTCTCTAAATTGAATGATTAGCAGTTCAAAGTGACAAATCAAAGAAGCAGTCAATTTATATCTTATATATATTACGAAAGAGAAATGAGAAGAGTGTGAAGATAATTTTGTTTTTGAGATTTTTCAATAAAACAGTGTGTTTACAACTGTTACACAGTTTTCTAACTTACCATGTTTAATTGTTTATTATTTAGTGAAACAAAATCCTAAATTTCCAAAAACTCAGACCCAATAAAACTCAAACAAAGAAAAATAGTCAATTTTAGATTTTTTTTACCAATTTTAGAAAATTATATGATATTAAGAAATTAATGATTTTTTAGAATAAAAATTTCTTCACAAGTGTTAGATTTAATTTATTAAATAACATATGTCAAAATGAAAATAATAATAATAATAATATATGTCAAACCAAAACTAATTAGAATCTTGCCATTTGTCGGATTTTGTTAGACTTATCTTTGTGCAATAACTTTGCCAAGTTGGATTTTAGTGAGACTTAACTTTATGCAATCCCAAATTTTAATGTTTTTTCTTTAAGATTAGTGAAAGTTTCACATATGTATCTTTCTCGTCCAATTGAATATGTTATTTTCCAAATATAAAGTTTGATAAGCGAGAATTATATCAAGACGATAATAGAAGTTACCTTAATTCAAATTGTGGAAAAATCATATACATATGAGTAATTGGAAAAGTGGAAGATGAGCCGATTTATATAAATTTTGAATTTTGTTAATTGTGAATGTAATAATAACTAGCGAAAACATTAAGAATTTTTATGCAACCGTCAATGATTTCATGGGATCTTTATCAAAAGATCAAATTGAGAAATATTCAATGACATCTGATGCATATCACAATCTTTGAATGCAATATAGTTCAATGCGCTTATCGTCTTGCTTGCATTATTACAGAACTTATTGATGGTATTGGGATTTTGTATCCAGTTTGGGCAAATAAAGCCATCAGATCACTATCTTGCGTGTCTGTGTGACATGTAATGAGTTTAGCTTGGAGACTTCAAGCCCATTTTCTAGAGTCAAATTTAACGTTGCATTTGATTTAGAAAAAAAATCAAAAGAATTCTTGAAGATCTTGAAGTGTACCTCATACAAAGATTAAGGATTCTAGAGGAGGTGTTTGACATTTGAATCTATCAACATTACTACTCTCTCCGTGTCTCTTCAATTCAATTTAGAAAACAAAAATATATTCATTGCTTTAAGTACTTTGTTCAGTAAAACATAGTTCTTATTCTCTTTTATCAGTCTCACTCTCACCAAATTACCTACAAGTTAAGATTTTCTATCCACATAAAATATCAAAATTGAGGACTGAATCATGATTTTATAGATAACACTACTTCAAAATCTTACTATATTGGAATTAGATATGATTCATAAATTCATGAAATCCATGAAACTACAATTTTATTCCTAGTGTATAGTTCGATCTATCAAATTGTATATGGGTTATCGATATATTTGGATGATTGACACGAAAGAACCAAGTATTTTGAATAAACTTTTTTCCAAAATATTAATAATGCATAGTACTTATTAAAAAATCAAAAAGACCTTGAAAAAGAGAAGAGATTGAACTTATTTATCAAACACCAGATCACCAAAAATTTGGTGCGAAAAAGGTATCTAGTAACTAGTAAGACTATTTAAAAGCTCTCATTAATCAAAACCAGACTATTATTACTCTTTTAAAAAAAAGACTAGACCTCGAGTGAAGAAATAAAATTAACAGTCAAACTTATTTCTCAGATACCAGAATACCAAAAATTGGCGCGAAAGACAAAACGAAACCAAAAAATGTAGAACAAAGTCAAACTTATTTCTTAAATATCAGATTACCGAAATTTAAAGCGAAAAACTGAATATTTGATAAACACTTACCGAAACCTCTCACTAATCTAAAATAAAGTATGTATCCCTTACCATGTTCAAAAAGAGCGCGAATGAAAATATAGAAAACGGTCAAATTTATTTCTGAGTTACCAGATTACCGAACATTTACCGCGAAAAACAGAAAAACGGTCAAATTTATTTCGCAGATACCAGATTACCGAACATTTGTTTCGAAAAAACAGAGTATCTAATAAAACTTTCTGCAATCTTACAACCATTACAATTTAATGTATCATTAACACAAAACTCTTAATTTCAAGCTTGATAAACATCTATTACCCGAAAAATAAGCCAATCCAATTAAAAACATATCCATAGATACAACAACAGAAATCAGGAGATACGCGTCAAGATCTAAGAGGATGAAAGATAAAACTTATCGTGCTCTCCTCCTCATCAGATTCATTTTGCGGACTCCTCCTCATCTTATTAAATCCGCTTAATTGTTTTTGGGTCCGCCCTTTTTCTCTTTCACATCTTTCTTTCTCTCGCAAACCCAAATTCTCTCAGCGCCGGTCAAATACTTGTCTCTCTCTCTCTCTCTCTTTCACTCTTGTCTTGTCTCCTTCGAAGCTGTTTGTTCTGTAAGAAAGATGGAAGCAGGTGGCGCGTACAATCCACGCACTGTTGAAGAGGTGTTTAGGGATTTTAAGGGTCGTAGAGCTGGCATGATTAAGGCTTTAACCACTGGTAACAATTTGTTTTTTCTTTCTTCTTATTACTATCTCAGTTTTGTCACCGGAAAAAAACTGAATTTTGAGATTACCCTTTTGTGTGTGCAGATGTTCAGGAGTTTTTCCGACTTTGTGATCCCGGTGAGTGTTGTTGTTCCTTTGAGATTTGATTTGAATTAACGAAAGTTTTGATTTTTATTTGTGTTTTTTGAATTTTTCTATGTTTTGCTCTGTTTTAATCTGAGTGTTGTTGTTTCAGTGAAGCATTTAGGGTTCATAGTCTCTCTCTCTCTCTCTTTTCTGTTTATGATTTTGTTTAGATTTATTTGAATTGCGCTCCAGTGTCGAAAGTATTGATTTTTGTTTGACTTGGTTCGATTGTGTTTTCAACTAAAGAAAAAATTTGTTTGTGATCCTTGTGAGTGTTGTTGTTCCTTCGAGATTGATTCTCGCCGGCGAAAGTTTGGTTTTTTGAATTTGCTTCGTTGTGGTTTGTTTCAATCTGATTGTTGTTGTTTCAGTGAAGCATTTAGGGTTCATAGATTCTATTGTCTCTGTTTTGTGGATAAAATTGTGATTTTGTCAGATTTATTTGAATTGCAGTGTAGAGTTTGAGCGGAGTCAAAGTGTTGATTTTTTGTTTGACTTGGTTTTAATTTAAGGTTTTTTGAACAATTGTCATCATTTTCCTTTTGTGATTATAGAAAAGGAGAACCTTTGCCTTTACGGACATCCAAATGAGCACTGGGAAGTGAATTTGCCAGCTGAAGAGGTTCCTCCTGAGCTCCCAGAGCCTGTCTTGGGTATCAATTTTGCCAGAGACGGGATGGCGGAAAAGGATTGGTTGTCCCTTGTTGCTGTCCACAGTGATGCTTGGCTTCTTGCTGTTGCTTTCTTTTTTGGAGCCAGGTTTGGATTTGACAAAGCTGATAGGTATGTATATCCTTCTCCTCTTTAAGTCTAATCTTCTTACATCTATGTTCCTTGGTGGTATATAGATGCAAGCCTCTCAGTCACTCATTGTTCTACTCCTTCACCGTTTATGTAGCTCTCTGTGATTTATGTTCTTTCACATTTGTTACAGGAAGAGGCTTTTCAATATGGTGAATGACCTCCCAACAATCTTTGAGGTTGTAGCTGGCACTGCTAAGAAACAAGGAAAAGATAAGTCCTCTGTTTCCAACAACAGCAGCAACAGATCCAAATCAAGCTCCAAGGTAGAGACTTTGTTTTCCACTGTACTTCTTCTCTACAGTTTAATCCTTGTACTAATTCTGGTTTCTTTGTCTCACGTTACAGCGAGGATCTGAATCCCGTGCCAAGTTCTCAAAGCCGGAGCCGAAAGATGATGAGGAGGAGGAAGAGGAAGGTGTGGAAGAGGAGGATGAGGATGAGCAAGGTGAAACACAGTGTGGAGCATGTGGTGAGAGCTATGCAGCTGATGAGTTCTGGATTTGCTGTGACCTCTGTGAGATGTGGTTTCATGGAAAGTGTGTTAAGATAACACCAGCAAGAGCTGAGCACATCAAGCAATACAAGTGCCCTTCTTGCAGCAACAAAAGGGCTCGTTCCTAAATTTGTTGACCGCTCGCTTCTGTGTATCTACCTTTGCATATGATGATGAACAGCTTAACTGTTTGGTTTAGATCAGATTTGTCATATGGATTTGGTAATTTAGGAAGACATTTTAGTTTTTTCATTGTTACATTTTGGCGATTGAAGGGATAACTCTTTGTTTAGGGGTAATGATCTTTTGCTCTGTTTTATGTTTGTTTATTAACATTCTTCAAACTCAATCAAAAGTATTTTGGTTAGTCTTAACACAACAAGGTTTTATCAATATATCATTTCTGCTTCTTTGTTGCTAGGCGCTTCAAGAACTCGTAGGTTGTGATCATCGTTGTTGCGGACATCGACATTGAGACCCATCTTGGTCCTAATCCTCTGTAACAAGCACCAACTCCTCCTTCCTTCATCAAGCTCTTCACTGACTGCATCACTGTCATTGCTCGTCTCCTCCCGTTCTCTTCTGCGTCTAAGACTTGCAACCGCGTCTTGATTGTGTCTACTGGCATAGTTACTAAAGCCGAGCAACCGCTTGCTGTAGCTGCACTCAACGCTTGAACCACCACTGAGCCACCAGCATCTTCCTTGTGGTTGTAGGAGTGCTTGTATCGAGACCAAATTGATTTTTGAGCCAAAGAATAAGACGCCCACCAAACCGCGTTGGAAGGTGCGTAAGTCAAGATCGAGATCCCAAATCCTCTGTAGAACCCTCTTGGTCCATCTGTGTAAAGAATCTTTCTAAAAGCATCAAACCCATTTCTGTATCTGCAAGAGTTCATCACTCCAGGAAGATGCTTACTCAAGGAGACATCGCCTTGAACCATAAGCCCTTGACTCACAATATCAATCGGAGTCCAGACAGTCTGGGCAGCCACAGCCGAGGTCAAACCAGCTGCACCATTAGCAACAGCCAAAGACGTAGTATCAGACAATCCTAACCTAACAGTTGCTTGACCTACACTACTCTTTGTAATCTCTAGAGCAGTCATATAGAGAGCACGAGCCGGGATGGTTCCAAGCAAAGATGTTCCAAAACCCTTGTAAAACCCTTTAAGACCTTCAAGTCTAGCAATAGCCAGAGAAATGTTGGCACATGAGACACGAGTCGGAGAGACTTGTTGCCTTGTTTTGAGAACTACAATAGGGTAAAGAGCAGTGGATACACCGGAGAAAAGAGCAGCACCGAGGAAGAAAAACCTCGATTTATCAAGCATTTGCCAATCTATATCATTTGACATATGTACCTGAGAAGAAGAAGATGAAGTTGTTGCTCTTCTCTTCTCTTCCATCAAAGCACCTAAACTCATTTTGAGCTAATCTTACCTTAAAAACCAAATCAAGATTCCAACTTTAGAGAGTTTTGACCTGAGTAAGAGATGAGAATAGAGTGTATGATTGAATTGTGATCAAAGAGAGAAAATCTCTGTGGATTTATTAGCTTCAAAATCTATGAACTCGTGTATTAATATTATTATAGTGAATATAGAGTCAGAGCCAAAACGATGGGTCGTGTGGATAACATAAAAGGAGCGGCCTTTAACGGACTCAAGAGGTGTGTGAGGAGGAGTAATGGGACTGGGCACGTGGCAAGTGTTGGTTGGTTTATGTTAGAGAAACTCACAGTTTTTAAGGTTACATGAGGCTGAGAAGAGAGTGGCTTCTGTCGGAATCGCCACTTGTTTCATCCTTCTGTGGATTATATTTATTATTTTATTTTATTTTTACTGATTTCTGTAGGTTTTGCATTTGATTATTTTGTGATATAATGTATTTATCAATAACTGTTTTAGTTACATTTTAAATAAAATTAGATGCATATGTATAATAGTATGGATAACAGAGCCTATTTATAGAATTTCTTACATTTTATGGAAATAAATAACTTTTTTAAAAGGTCCAAGAAATAGTCTAGATTGCAAATGCAAGTTTTCGATTGTAAATGAAAGTTTATTGATTTTAGATGATAAGTAAAGTGTTAAGTGTATAGTGTTTTGACAAACAGAATAATACTAAATCTTGTGATCTATGTGCTCTCTATACTAGTAGTCTAGTACTTAATATAATTGTCTTTATGTTTATTTTTGTCAATCTTCTCGGTTCTTATGATCAAATGCTTGTTTATCATTGTTAAATCGTTTGATTGCATGTAATTTCGTTTGATTTTTCTTAGGATAAAGTAGAAAAATCATTTCAAACTGATTTCCATAATCTCACAATTTACGAGAGTCAGCCGTTGATTCCTCATATGTCTCGTCAATTTTAACTGAAAAGCCTCGAATTCAAGGGGCCATAAATCTCACTTTTTATGAGAGACCTAACTCGTCACTGCACCAAATGCTGCTTGGTTTCCATGTCACTTTAAATGTTGTGGAGCATAAATTTAATGAGTTTAAAGGATTTAGATATAAATATTAACTGTTTTTGGTATATGTGTTGACTGTTGTGTTTAGTTGTATAGTTCTGGTGTACATGTTCAGCATTCTTGACTACACTAACACTTCTCATACCAGACTAGTTCAAATCTAGCCAAAACCGATCTCACTATTTTACTGGATGAAAGTAGCTTTTAAATATCCGTTCAAATGATTTAAACTATTTTTTTTTTTTTATATACTCTATCGGCTGATCTGGTAAACAAGGGGTTAGTCAAGCCGCCTGTATTTCTAAATACTAGATAAATTAATTAGGTTAAGACCCAATTGTCAAACTTTCCAAACAAATGTAATTTTGTTTCAAAAGAAAATGGAACTTAGGTACGAAGGTTTCACCCTTCATCAAAGCTTGCGCCACTAGACCACAGAGGCTTGGACAGTATAATACTATTTTGACTGGCCAAGTAGAAGTGAAAGAATTCTCAGTAAAAATCGAATATAAGGGAGGAATGGATTGACACCATATCCCCAATTTTTTACCACTGGGTCACTACTTTTGACGTTATTGTTAACACAATACATAAACATCATTTTTTTTTGGACATCACTTAAATTGTCTCTCTAAATAAGACACACGTTTATAAGCAATTTCATATATTTTCCTCACCTTTTTGATTCCTTATAGAAAAGTAGCAAAGAAACGTGCCCCAGCTAATATTCGGACATAACTTAATTCAAAACAAAGCAATAGTTTTTTGTAAGTGTTCTCTTTCGTTTACTTTATAAGAAAGGTTTTTGTTACAATGATCTAGACGAAAGGAATCATTTGCTCCTTAAGATACATCATACACAATAATATAAAAATATATATACACATATTATGTAAATTCAATACAATCAAAACATGGGAGAGATAGACAAAATCCGTGACGGGTTTCTTGGTGCAGTTAAATTGGCAGTTCATCGTCATTTTTTGTTCCCTACAAACATTTCCTCTAAATGCAGAGTGTGTTCCATAGAGAGACTTGAACCCACCAAAGTCTTGACTTGTAATCAATGCGAGTTTTCTCTTCATGAAGACTGCATTGAGATCACCAGCCCTTCTCATCATAAGCATCCTCTTAAGCTGCATGAACGTATCATAGGTTACCGTAGACGGGACCAATGTTGTCTTTGTAGATACAAGTTATTGGATATGTTCTACAATTGTTCACGTTGTATGTTCGAGGTGTGTATGGCTTGTCTGAAGAGGCCATTACTTATCTACAAGACAACATCCCACAAGCACCCGCTTTCCCTTATGCCCATCGATTCTGTCTCCTTCACTTGCGATGCTTGCGGCTCTGTAGATAATTCCTCATATCCTTGCACATGTCTTCAATGTTGCTTCATCATTCATAGAGATTGCATTGATTTACCTAGTGTTATAAGTATTAATCGTCATGATCACCGTATTTCTCATGTCGATATTCTTAGACCGGAGGAGTGGATATGCGGAGTTTGCCATAAAATTATCAATAACCAATATGGAGCGTATTCTTGCTCGGTTTGTCATTATGCAGTCCATTCCAAGTGCGCAATAAGGGATGATGTATGGGATGGGAAAGAACTTGATGGAATACCTGAAGAAGAGGGAGATAACAAAACCGAGGATATAACGCCATTTGAGGTGATTGATGACAAAGTTATAAAACACTTTAGTCATGAACATATATTAAGATTTATTTATCAAGATGTTCTTATTCGCGACGAAAACCAAAGATGCTACGCATGCGTTCTTCCATTCTACTACGATGCATGCTATATATGCACGCATTGTGATTTCATTCTTCATGAAACATGCGCTAATCTTCCGCGGACAAAAAGGCATGAGTTACACAAGAATCACTTTACTCTTTACCCGAATCCTAAACCTGGAGAAGATCTCGAGCTTTCCAAAAGCTTTTTCACATGTGTTGCTTGTCAAAGACCAAGCAACGGGTTTAGGTACGAGAGCGGAAATGTAAAGTTGGATGTTCGTTGTGCTACAATCTCAGACGAGTTTAACCATGATAGTCATTTGCATTCCTTATTTATCCTCTCACTTTTTCCTCGGGAGTGCTCGGCGTGTGACCAAATGGTGTACGGCTCACTGAGTTGTGTTAAACTTGATTTCTTTTTGTGCTTCAAATGTGCTACTTTACCAAAAGAGGTCTTCAACAAGAACGACAAACATCCTCTCTATCTACGATACAGTGGATATCGCTACGGTAATTATTGGTGTGAGATATGCGAAAAACCAACCGATCCAAGGAAGTGGTTTTACTCATGTGACAAATGTTGTTCGACTCTTCATATCGACTGCGTACTCGGTAAATCACCTTACATGAGGCCAGGGCACAGTTTTCTTTTATGTAGTCGTGAGTTCCAAGTGGTTTCCAATAACCATACATCTCGACCGTTTTGTACTATATGTTCGTTGCGATGCAAAGATGCTTTTGTTCTGAAGAGCAAGGATGAGACTGATACATCATGCCTATGTTCTCTTAAATGTCTCGATTCTCTTGTGATGAGTATGCAACGTATTAAACTGTAATCTAAATAATAATGTTGTGGCAAAGATCACATTAATTACTTTCATAGTTGTGTCTTAATAAGTTCAATGCTATTTTTTTTATATAAATCTCACTACGTTCAGTGGTTAGTCTAAATCTGTGATCTATGCTTAATAATTGCCTTTATTTTTATATATATCAAATGTACAATCTCTATGATCCAATGCTTATTTTTCACCATTCAGACATTTTTTGTAAAAAGATTAACCAGATATCGCAAATACTGTTTCAGACCATTCATAGGACACAAATCTTCCACGCTTCGTCGTTTATGTACCTGCAAGGGAACATACGTTACGAATACAAAGCATTTCCTAATCAATCTATATAAACTTCAAAGACCTAACGCACAGATACAATACAACATATCATTTTAGGACTAAAGACATAACAGAAAGGCAAACAACGAATATATCTTGGTGTGGACAGGTTAGGCTCAACACCACCATTTTCCTCGAAGACATACTAGAACGAATTCCCGGAGGAACATGAAAAGGCAGACCGCAGCAATCCCTCAAGAGCATATGTCAGCAATGCCTATGTTATAAGTACCCGAGCGCCTACACTTTTGTGGTGGGTATGCCAGAGTTTGAAGGAGAAGATGTCAGAGTAGAGATTGAGAATGAGAAGGTGCTTATGGTGAGCGGAGAGAAGCAGAGGGAAGCTAAGAGGAGAACGTGTGGACTGAGAGGATGTGGGAGATAGTGAGGAAGTTAAATTTACCGAAGTAATGAGCACCGAACATAGACAATATGTTGAGGGGTGACCGTTGAGAAGCTTCCTTCTCCCGAGCCTAAGAAACCAAAAACCATTCAGGCTCAAGTCGCTTGAGCTTATTATCTCTCTTTGTGTGTTCTGTTTTGATGAAAAAACCATAATGTTGTGTACTGCAATTTGTAATGTGATAAAAAGTTAAAGAGGTTCTGATTTTACCTTACGATGTTCCTTTCATGCCTTTGTTGCAAAATTTTGACGACAACATGAAGATCAAAGGCATAAACAAAATTGAAAATTCAACAACCATTACGTGATAACAGGAACCTAGTCTTGAGCCTGTGCAAGGTCCCACTCCAAGCTCTGAACATTTTGGGACAAAGATAGGGATGTAACTGCATGGTTCTTTCTTTGGGTCTTCGTCTACACACTCTATCGGGAAGTTCAGACGATTTTGGGTTATCGAGTTTGTTTGCCCTGACGAATAAAGCGATGAAGAACCCTTCTTTGTCCTCCACCGGATCCATCCTAAGTAGATGTTCAGCTGCAAGCCAAAGCCAACATGATCAAAAGGTTAGAAACAGAGTCAATCAGGTGAAACCCGATGGTAAGGGTGATACTTACATCCTGCAAATACAGGGAGACCACGACGCTGCCACTGAGGAAAGGGGGTAGCAAGTTTGAAGCCCAAGGATGATGCCAGAGGTAAAACAGAGGAGACGACATCTTCGTTTTCTATTTGGTAGATGGAGCATGTGCTGTATACGACTCTCTCAACCTTTGGAACTAATTAAAACATATAAGTTTTTAGTTCTCATTCATATCTACATATAGAGTAAGATTCTCTTAGTGTATATATGGTTTATGCATTCATAGAGGGGAAATTTAACATGGATCAACGTGTTTGGGAGATTCTTCAAAAGCTAAGTAAAACCCTCATTTTTTGTTTTAGCTAACATGAGACAAGTATATAAACTTACAGGAGAGTGCATGGGCAAGAGCCTTTTTCTGGAAAACAGCGAGCTTGTGCAGTCTCATGGAGTCATAGTTCATGTTATTATCTACATGGAAAGGTGTGTTAAGGTTCAGTCACTTCGTAACATAACACACACACACAGAAGATCAGCTAATACCTTCTGAATGAGAAGGAAGGAGATGGTCCAAACGATCTGTAATCGTGCCAGAGCCAGAGCAAGAAGGATCCAACAATATAGCCCGAATCTGCAATAGTCAGCCACACCCAAGCATCAAGAATAACTCAAATGACTATATCTGCTTTTGCTACAAGACTCTAGACAATGCTATCAGATGGGTACTCTTGTTCATTTTAGAGAGTGACTCTTCACGGTAGACTATCAAAACAAAAGATAATGAAAATACTGGACTTGTACTATCTTAAATAGATCCAAAATCAAGAAATGATTTTAAGAACGTTGGTGTGGGAACCTTTCATGGAACAATAAGAAAAATAGATAGTCATGCTACAGACTAAGTAATGCTTACCTTCGCAAAAGAAGGATCTTTCGGATTTAGGCCCAAAAAATCACCATGACAGACTTCGATATCTACAAATTGGCATTAAGAAAAGCCCTCATAGACGGACATGACTTGACAAGCATTTATCCAATCAAGTTTTTTCTTCAAATTCCATGTAATTAAACTCACTTGTGACAAATTATCAAACAGAAGCTAAAAGAGTTATACGAGAAAGAAGGCAAGAGAAGGATACTGGAGGCACCAGAGAGCTTTATAGTATGTTCCAAACGCTTAACTCGTTCTTCATTTAGCTCACATGCTATGATTTTTCCTTGTCCTTCCATAAGAGCAGCAAGATGAATAGTTTTGTTTCCTGGAGCTGAACAGGCATCAAGAACCTTGATAACATAGGAAAAATAAAGCACATTAACTAGGCAGACAAGATACATTAAGTCTATTCCACAATCACCATGAGAAACACCAAATGGGACATTTTTTGTCAAATGGAAAAATACTGGTAAATGAATGCGAGAACTGTGGCCTACCTCCCATCCTGCTTGTGGCTGCAGTGCTGCTGCTACCATTGAACTTGCTTTCCCCTATCATTTGAAAGAATAAATGTCAGTCAAATTAACCAAATATCAAACAGAATTCACAAAGATCATTCACAATTTACCTGCAAAAATATACGTCCATTCGCAACCAAACGATGAGCATGCAAATCGCTGCCAGGGGGCAACACCAACAAGTCAGGAACTGTCTCGTCCTTCTGCACCTGTTTTTATAGTGAAAAAATACGAGTTAAAATGAAATCTCATAACAAAGAGAAGATTGTGACATCATAGAAAGCACAGTTCACATATATTGTACACATCCAAGATTTTAACATCACTAACTATACGAGGATTCAGAGAAAACTCCCCCGGTGAATGACTTAAACTAGACCTCCCTTCCACAATAACTAATTCTAACACTCATCCTGCGAGAACTAAACAACATATCTAGCACACAAGTATTCTTCAAGGTTTATATAAAAAACTTGGAAAGTACCGTGTAATGCTTCTCCAGCTCCTGCACTGCAGAATCCACATCCATCTTAAGCGTATTAACACGAACATACCGTGGTTTCAAATGACCTGCATCCAAATTTAAAAATCAAGCTACAGAAACATACTCAAAAGCCAAAAGTAAGTGAAACACATTATATAAAGGAGGGTAACAAAATACCAGTAAGCTTAGAACCCAACAACTGATCAACACTATCGACTTTCTTCCTCACTAAAAGCGTAGCTAAACCTGACAATAACGCCTCTTTATGCCGCATAAGAAACTTCTCTGCATCACCAATTGATGGAGTATCCTACAATCACAAATTCCTCTTCTAGTAAACCAAAACATCTTAATTCATCACAGAAAATTGAATTAAGCTATTACAACAGAACCAGTCGCAACTGGCGACCACCTACCTTGCCAAAGAGGATATCGTAGCAAACGATGAAGACCAATGGCTCTTGCCTCTACAAACAAAAGTAAACTAAGCATTAAAGATAAGTGAAACAGAGCAATTTTAGCAAATTCATATGAACAAATACATACCTTCCATTTACTATTCAATACATTAGCTATATCAAGAACATCTTTAATCACAGTAAGATCTGAATACACAACAAATTAGTTCCTTAAGCTCAAAATTAGGAACGAAGAAGAAGAAGAAGAAGTTTAGTTACATTTGAGAGTCTCGCAGACAAGAGCGAAAGTGCCGCGTTTGTTGCGAACGGAAGGACTTAAGACGAGTGATTTGATGGAAGCAACGGCTCGTCGCTCGGCGTCACCACGGAGAACGGTACGGAGTATATTAGCTGCTTCTCTTCTGGCGTAGAGAGCTGATCTCTCTAAGCTGGAAAACTTTTGCTTAGTAGCTGGTGGTGTTTTTGGTTTGCGACTCTCGGCGCCGGAAAATCGTTGTTTTCCCGGCGGCGTTTTTGGTTTGTGACTCTCGACGCCGGAAAACTTTTGCTTTGTAGCTGGTGATGTTTTTGGTTTGTGGCTCTCGACGCCGGAAAATGGTTGTTTAGTAGCCGGTGGTGGTTTTGGTTTGTGACTGTCGCCGCCGGAAAATCGGTGTTTCACCAGCGGCGCTTTTGGTTTGTTACGACGCGCCACCATGATAACCTCTCAGTCTCTCTCCCCTCACAAAAACTAAAACCCTTTTTCTTCGTCTTGGTGACTTTAAACGCACCGTTTTCGGTTTCAGTTAAACCGGATCAAATTCCTATAGCACCAATTTACATATTTTACTCCGGTTCACAACAAATTGTGGTTCAAGCCCATGTTGGCATGTTCAGTATCACGATCTTGTTCAGTTTCAGATTTGTGTCCTTGAGTTTTTATGAGAGTTTTCCAAATGTCTACATCTATCGACTTATTACATTTTTCAATCTTGTTAAGTCAGTATTTCAAAAATGATTACATAACCATCAAATTCATAACACAAACAAGAAGAGTGGTGTATAATATCTAGATTCACAGCATCACGTCGATCATGTAATTTATTCATCGATCTCAATGACTCAATCCTTACATAAGTGTATATGTTTTGAAACAACGTCTTGAGAATTGTTTCAAAGTTAGATATTGCAATTTGCATAGTATATACACTAAAACATATTTCTATATCATCTAACAATACTTTTTGTATAAAAAAGAAGAAGAATATGACTCCGCATTAGTGCGCAAGTCCTTAGAAACCGAGGAATGGTACATAACAAGTCCTCTTGACTAGAAAATTCAAAGTGTTCTAAGTTATAAAGATAAGGCAACCAAACGTTGAAAATTAAACTCAACAGTCTAATCCAAAGAGAATCTATCTTTTGTCATTTAATTTATGTTCAAATATGTCTCTATTGCTTGGAAACACAGATGCAAAAAGAAAGAAAAAAATGGTGTCTTTAAGATGAGAGATGGTAATTTGCGGTAGCGTAACTTAAGCATTAAGTCCTTGCACAAGAAGACTTGTGAAAAGACTTGAAAAAAACAAGAAAAATAATAAAAAGAGTAATCGTGGACCAAGACACAAGTCAACCACTAGTCTTTGTCATAGAGAAAGAACAAATAAGGCTTTGAAGCATCCATCTTCCTATGTAAGTTTCCTTAAAGAAACTGTTACACACAAGTACTCATTTTCTTACAAACACTAAACATCGAAGCTTCCTTTCTAAAGTAAAGTCTTCAGACCAAGAAAAGGGAAGATCACGCATTCTTATAGGCGTAATTCGTAAATAGTGGTGAGTATGAATGATGCAGACACAAACTTGGGGAGTAGTTTCAGCGATGATACTCACTCTGTGTTCGAGTTTCCGGAGCTAGACTTGTCAGATGAATGGATGGATGATGATCTTGTGTCTGCGGTTTCCGGGATGAATCAGTCTTATGGTTATCAGACTAGTGATGTTGCTGGTGCTTTATTCTCAGGTTCTTCTAGCTGTTTCAGTCATCCTGAATCTCCAAGTACCAAAACTTATGTTGCTGCTACAGCCACTGCTTCTGCCGGTAAGTTTCTCTTTTGGTTTCTAACAATAAGAACAGATCATCGTTAATTCAAAAACATAAGCCCCTAACTATGCGAACGTAGACATTAGGACTTGAGCCTAACAGTTTTAGGTGAACCAACATTTGCAGTTTACAAGTCATTAACTCTGTTTTCTTTTTTCCTATTTCCATATGCAAGACAACCAAAACAAGAAAGAAAAGAAAAAAATTAAAGGGAGAGTTGCGTTCAAGACACGGTCCGAGGTGGAAGTGCTTGACGACGGGTTCAAGTGGAGAAAGTATGGGAAGAAGATGGTGAAGAACAGCCCACATCCAAGGTAGGGAACAACATTTCTTATTGCTTAATTACATCTTTCACATCCAACCCTTTCATACTATTGTGACTAAACAAAACACACAGAAAGATCATTGAGTTCCCTTAATTCTATTAAAGAAGCAGACCAAATGTGAGAAATCAAAAGCTAGGAAATTACGTGCCTGTTAAATTCGAGCTGCTCTCTGTTATGACCTGAAAATCAATACACCAAAAGTACCATTGGTTAATAGCAATGATTTCTCTGTAATTTGCAGAAACTACTACAAATGTTCAGTTGATGGCTGTCCCGTGAAGAAAAGGGTTGAACGAGACAGAGATGATCCGAGCTTTGTGATAACAACTTACGAGGGTTCCCACAATCACTCAAGCATGAACTAAGACTCGAACTAAGGCTCAAGGCGACCATGCTATATTCAGCACATCTTATTTTCTATGGTTACGAACGATACTTAAAACTGCTTCTAGTTCTTTATATCCATTGTAAACTGGTTGCAGGTTCACAAATTTTGAGAGGTTTATGACATTCTAAATCTGTAGTACTTCTATAGCATCTTATTTTGCTACAAGTGAGAATTGATGGACGTAACAGTCCAGAGAACCTCATATCATATCATAAACTAGCAATCTTAGAATATCAATGCAAATCTAAGCAGATAATTACCAGAACAATTCCCAAACCACTAATGAACACAATGGGATCTTGCCAGCCATTAAGGTATCAATAATGAAGAAGCCATTCACAAGGAAGATATCACATTAAAATCAATATCCATGACAAATAATCATATAGAGGCCATTACCATGTAACATTACCTTGAATTTAGCCTTGACGGCTTGACCCTCCTGGAGTGAGATGAGATGAAGCAGACATGTTTCTCCTATGAAGGCTCGGTATCTGACGTCAAGTCTCCGCTCATCACAGTGATTCCTAAAGGCAGTACACTCAAGACGGAAAATCATATTCTAGTCACTGGAATAAGATCAACTTTTTAAAAAGAAACAAGCATAGATGAAAGACAAAGGCCTTAAATTCGCAACTGGAATATTTAATAAAAAATTCTATTTCTCATACACCTTGATAAATCCGATGACATATACATCTACTTTTTTCAAGTAGTTAAAGAGGAGCCAGCGAAGCATTTTCCACCATGAACAAGACTGCTTTCACATCAAAATGACTGGTTCTTCAGCATAGAGTGGAAATAAAGAAGTATAATAATATGCCGATGGAAATGCTACTATCACGATCTTTCTGTTACTTCATTTGAAAAGATCACGTCTAAATTTCTTGTAAATGGAACAGAGGCAGCAGAGTTACTCAAATCACCTTCTTGATGGTGCCTATCAGATATTATACTCCACAATGTGTCCAACCTCTTTCTAGTTGCTTGCACGTTTGATACAATGATCACCTTTGACTCTGAAGCTTGACACTTTATGGTTTTGTCAGTACCATTGGCAAGTAACCAGCGGGATCCAGACTGTTGTTGTGATTTCGTACACCATGGATGGTCTGCACCAGGCTCAATTTTCAAACCCGCTAGACCAATTTCAGTGATTCTCCACAACTGCGTATCATATCCAAAGGATTCCTTATTTCTTCCTTCTTGAGCCAAACTACATAAAGATGAATTTGGGGAATCCAAAGACCTTTCAACTTGAATCAGAGCAAGCATAGATGCACCAATAGGTTCATTATTTAGGGATGGATCTCGAAGTAACACTTGAAGAGCAAGTGTCAATTTGTTCCTTAACGTATGACCCTTTCCATTAGAAGCTAAATCTTGATCTTTGTTTTCTAGCATTCCCTGGTCAAGCCTTAACCACTCATCCAAGGTTAAGGAAAAACGTATCAACTCTAGAGCGTCAGACTGATCCATGGGTTTTGGTGCAATTCCTGATGGTGGATCTTGATCTGACATGCTGCATTGAATCTTTAATCCTTCTATCGAGAGAATGTATATCTCATCAATAGCTAAGGAAGTGACATCTTCAAGAGGTACATTACTTGGACACATACTGGATCCAAATTCTTCATTTGAAGAACACAAATGCAGCTGTCCTGGTGGTTTCTGAACCACGACACCTTTACTCTTGTCAGAACAATCCTGTCCAGTTCTGTAAGCCATGAAACAAAAAAGAAAACATGAAAACTATATCTTTTTTAGGACTTCGAAAGTAGAAATTTAATGCTTAATGTATTGTATCAACATGGTGGAAAGTATCTGAACCTCTTAAATTTTGTGACATCGACAACTTCATGTATTGTCTTCCCCATAATATCTTCCAAAGGAATTAATGCATTAACTTCAGAGCAAAGTCCTTCAATTCCAGAAGCTGCAAAAATTTGTAGTATTTCAAGGATATCAGAACCTAATTCTGATACTAGCACCACCGGGACTGAAACTTGCATGATCAGTTGTGATGCCTCCTTAGACTCTCTGAACAGTAAATGATTCATGGACCGAATACACCCTCCCCCTTTTGTCCAAACAGAAGGACCAATATTATCTCCAAGTGGAAGCAAATCTAATCCCTTGTCAACTGGAAGCTCTATTGGACTTCCAAACCCATCAGAGCAAACACATAAAGAGTTATCAAAACTGTTGTCATCAAAATCACACTCTCGCAATAAAGTTTCAGTTTCCAAGTCTTCAAGTACCTTGGCCTTTCTCCTGTCTATTAACAGCTGAGATTTTCCCTCACGCTTGTTTTCCCCAACATCCAAAGAACTTGCAGAGAATGAGAAATCATTCGATTTCTCATCAATATCAGAAACATATTCTGCTTCTCCATTTAAATCTAAGAGAAAGTTTCCAGAAGCGAAAGCTTCCTTCTCAAACTCTCGAAGCAGAGATTCACGAGGAGATGTAGGTTCACCATCTGAGGTATAAACATAAGAACACTCCTCAAGTTCAAGCATGTTTAGAAAATCATTAGCTACAGACTCAGTAATGTCATCCAAGCTTAGTGACGTCATTGATATTTTGGCGGCTTTATAACTAGATTTAACTTCCAAAAAGTTTTCTTTCTCTGTACTATCATCCATTGCCGATGGAGATTTACTCTCAGATGACTCAGAAATTACCTGGCTACTGAAAGTTGACTTGGGTGTTCCATCAACTGAATGTTTTGGCAACAAATTACTTGGTTCACTTTTTAGTGCGGCCACTGATAACTGATCAATAAAATAGGTTTCCTCGAAAACGGATTCATCTTCATCTTTAAGTATCTCATGGACATCAATAATTTCAATTCTCGAGGACTCTGTATTTGGATCATTGCTTTCTTCCAGCCCGGATCTTTCTTGCTGAAACGTCTCTACTCCTTTTCCACTGTCATCAGAATCAGCTGCTTGTTTGTCAGTCTCCAAACCTAGTTCTACCTCAGTTCCTGTTGATCTTTGTGGGTTTTGTTCGCCAAGTTTCTCATAGAGAAAATCTATTGACTGGGAAAGATTCAAACTCAGACTCGGGGAGACTTCATTGACAACCTTTCCATCATCAAGCGGTGGAGATCTATGGTCCATACTTGGAACACTACCAACCCGCCTCAGCATCACATTTTTACTTGTAGAGTCACAGACTGAACTGGTGACAACTGAGTAATCAAAACTAAGATTCAACACTGCAGACTCCGCCAGGCCAGATAATTTGAAGCTCGTGTTCCACTTTCTCGTGCTTCTTGTACCTTCCATTTCCTCCAGAGACAACGGCAATATCCTTGTAAGATCAATCCAATGCTTACCTAATACAAGCCATGGAGCATCAACAGGAGAGACATAGATCAAAAAAAGCTTCACTTGATACTTTGCAGAACGATGAGGCCCATGTTTACTACCGTATACCGAACATCTATGCGTTAAGGTCTCTTCAAACTCAGCAGTTCCTTGCAAAACCTTGGAAGGTTGAGTAGTCATCACTTCATCTTTCCTCTTCCACTGCACAACTAACTTAGTACCATCCAAATTCAAAGGCAACCCTTCAATGGAATGAACATGGAGTAGAAAACAAACATCAAACCTACGCTGCCCAAAATGAGCTATAGCATTCAAAGGCTTCTTCCAATTCCATGGTACCAACGATTTCTTCTTCTTATTTGACAATACTAACCCAATCTCTGTAGTTCTCGAAACAGATTGAGATCGAACAGGAGGAGACAACGAAAGCACCGGTCTTTGAGGTCCATTGGTCAAGTAAAGAGCTTTACTTACCTCCTTAATGTCTCTCAAAAGCTGTCCATTATATAAATCTGCTGATGAATCCTCTCTATCATTCACAGACATTGCTTACACTCTCTTTGATCAAGTCATCAACAATGCTGAAGAATTCATAGAAACAATCATTGCTTAGTTCAGGAACCACAAAAACAAGAATCTAACACGACCCAGAACGTAAAAACGAAAACTTTGGAATGGGTTTAGTCTCTAATGGAATCAGAATACTTAAAGGTCTCTGATTTCAAAAACAATTAACTCAGAAAACAGAGATAATCTAATTCTTACCGGTTTCAAAGGATTTTGAAAGAGTTTCTGGGGATTCTAAAAATAGAAAAACTTTTGAAGATTCTTTGGAAGATGACTTCACGGGAAAAGCGTGAGTGAATTTAATACTTGGTTTCGCCGGTAGGGTTTCATTTGATTTCCGGTGGGTCCAAATTGGAGTGATGTTGTTGGTGATGTAGTGACGTAAATAACCATAGAGGAAAAGCAGAGAAGAAGATGAAGATATAAGCGAGATAAGTGTGTGTTGTTTTTCTGTATCAAAAACGGCAAGACAACAACCAGTTTTTTTTTTTTTTTTGTCGTCAGACAACAACCAGTTTAGACACACCACTTGCCCCTAACTTTTGAATTCACTAGATGAATAATTTTATCAATATTATCAATATATAGGTATCATATTTACTCATTACGTTGCATATAAGTACCTTTTGAACTTCAAACAACAAATCACACCAAGAACAATTACATTCAAAAGAAAAAAAATGGCGAAAACTCTTTCAATAGTTTATGTCGTCCTAGTTATCATTTCATAAACAAATTTTAATTTCAAATTAGTATCTAGCATAACATGCAAAGAAGCATTTGATTATGTGGACCCGTGCCTCCCACACGTTATGCGGCCATATTCTATCAATCAATCATATTGTGAAGGTTTTAAGCATGTGGACCGTCAAGCGACGACACCACAAATTCGCCAAACCTATGTCACTGTTTTCAGTTAGGTATAAAATGATTTCCTCAGATGAAGGTTCTTCTTGAGATGCCAAAAGTATGTGGCATAGCTTTTGCGTTTCCATTCGATTTAAAAACAATTTGCCAAAGGTAACGTTTTATATTAAAAGTAATAATATTTTAACGTTAAGTTTTTTTTTCTCTGATTTTCTTCACTTTTTATTCAATCATACATTTTTATGTCAATGGTTGTCACAACAAAAAATTGTTTTTTTTTTTTGTAGCGGAAACCAATTATTTGATAACTAGATCATGACCAGTGTTACAACGCAGGTTAAATTTCATTTAGTACAAAAATTTATATATCATATATTTTATAATATAGTTTTGATATATTACGTAAGTAAGTGAAAAATGTTAATCTTATGTTAACAACCACAAAATGAGATTGTATATATTTCAGTTAGATCAAAAAATAAAATATCATAAATGAGCCGCATCTAAAAACTAACATGTAGATTATTTTGAGTTAATTTAAGAAATTTAGTATTAATTTGTAATTCTTTGGTTGTTGAAATGGAGATTTGTTTGAGTTAATTAGGAAATTTAGTTATTTTTTGCAATTTTGCATAATCCAATATATTTTAAACATATTTTTGGTATATAATAATACTGAATTCAACCTATATATGGAGTTTATATTTTCATTTTGAAATCCCAATAAAAAATTGCTTGTATAATCAATTTTTTTTCCAACTATTTAGAGGTGTCAAACTCTATTTATATAATTTTATCATATAATATTAACCCGCCGTCTCTTAAAATATTTTTAGTGAGTTGAATTAGTTTGCTCTTTAAAATTTTATTTCCAATGGTATTTCTAAGTAATTATTTACAAAGGGTAAGGGTACTTTGTTAAATATACTTCCCAAATAATAGTATAAGATTATTTCAAGAAACAAGTAAATGAGTTTAAAATAAAATACAAATTGTGTACCAATCAACCCATTTATTCATAATTTTTAATTATATCTTACAAAATAATTTTAATCCTTTTTATATATCCAATTAAAAAAATTTAAACTAACCACTTATAATTTCTAAATATTTTGCGCAGCATTAAGGTTTGAAGAAAAAATATTGGGATTATCAAGGACATTTTAAATGGAAATCTATGTACTTTAATATTTACATAATACTCAAATAAATTTTAATTTCATTCATCTATTATGAGAAACTTTCTCAAAATTATGAGTGTCAATTTTTTACAAAATGAAATCAAAATCCTACACCTAATCATACAATATATAGTCCTCGGCAAAAAAAAACTGATTCGAATTTACCGAACCAAAACCAAATCGAACAAAGAGGAACCAAAGTCGAACTCAAATTGATGTACTAACTCAAATTGATGAACTCGAATTGAAAATAGCTTGGCGGAAGCATATGATTAAGACTAGTGTGAAAAAAATAGGAAAAAAATATCATTTAAACCATCAGTTTACTATTTTCGTTGGTCTAGTATCGTGAGTTAAATCTTTAATTTATCTTAACTTTTAATTTAATCATAAATTTTAGTTGACAAAGCCAATTAAGACACATCATCAAAAATTATCATAATCAAAAACCCTAAATATCCAAAATCGATTTCTGATTTTTTCTATATTTTTCTTCAGATTTTCTCTTCTTCAACGAATTTAAAGTAATCTCTGGTTTCTAGTTTTTAGCACATCCCTAACTGTTGTAACTCCACTTAATTAAAAAACAAAGCTTCGAAATCAACTCGAAGCCCAAAACGGGCTACGCTAAAATCGTCATACCCCCACCAAAAGATGACCTGTGTTATTAGTTTAAAACAAGTATTTAATCAAATAGTATTTATTTTAGGACTTCTTCTATACTAAGGTAGGCTCAATTTTTAGAGAATGCAAATTATGAAAGATTATGTGTTTTTAGTTTTTAAACACCATATTTTCTTAAAACTTGTATTGATTTCCCATATTTGTTTTTTCGTTAAAGAGATTTTCCCATATAATAATAAAAAAACAACTGTTTAGTACATATTTATTACCAATACGTATCTAAAAATACTTTCGTTTTTTGACCGAAAGAAAAATAGGTAATAATCAATGGTTGATAAGAACTTGATCATGTCTCATTTACCAAAAAAGAAAAGAAAAAGAAACTTGATGTCTCGTCCGTTGAATTGAGAGAAGAAAACCTTAGACCACAAGCTCCTTTGCGGTGACATAATTCTGCCTAGTGTGGTATGACCATGATGGCTTCACCGTACTCGTCCGACGATATCCATTCTCCGGTGAACTCAACGGTCGTTGCAATAGACAAAGAGAAACATAGTTCTTACGCTGTTCGTTGGGCCGTCGACCATCTCCTCAATATGATTCACAATCCCGTCATGATTCTTGTCCATGTTCGTACCAAAAATTCAAACCGTAGGTACCTTATACTCATTATCCTATAATATTGGATTTATTATCATTCTTGGAACTACTAAGAATCATCATGTGTTTTCAAAACGTTAAAGATTTTGAATGAATTGCAGATGGAGCCAACTTGAACAATGATGATCTAAATCAGCTTTTTATTCCATATCGAGGATATTGTGCGCGAAAAGGGGTATATAATATATAGTTAATCCTTCTACCATTTCGTTTTCAAGCATATATGAACAGAAATGTTTTAACGCCATGCACTCTTAGTAGATTTCTATGACGGAGGTTGTTCTAGACGATTCCGACGTAGCAAAAACAATCTTGGATTACGTTAATAACAACCTGGTTAACAATCTTGTATTGGGAGCATCCACGAAGAACACCTTCGCTAGGTCTTTTATGTTTAGTAAACCACATGAGGTGCAATCTAGCATAATGAAATCGACGCCTGATTTTTGTTCGGTGTATGTCATTTCTAAAGGAGGGAAAGTTCAGTCTTCCCGACCAGCTCAAAGACCTATCACCAATACGCTTGCCCCGCCTCGTGTTCCATCCTCTGGCTTTTTAATCCAATCTTTATCCGATAGCGAGCAAGATCTCATACCTAGGTAACCCAACCTTCGGTTCTTTTTATCAGTTTTCTCTCAAAACTTTTACTAAAAGCAAATGTTATTGTTTTCTTGATACGTTTTAGGGTCCAGCGTAGTGCAAGGAACAAACCTAATGAGACTACTTATCCGCATAATCGTGCCGCCTTCAACACGACGCAAAAAGGTTACAAAAGCCCTATAAATGGGTCGATGGATTTCAACAACGGCTTTAATCAAGCTGCCTTCCAAAGAAATCCCACGTTACAAAGTTCGTTTTCTGATGAATCTGATGGTGGGTTTGGAGTGATGGGTTCAGTTGATCTCTCTTCTCAAAATAGTATGGATTTTTATCATGGTGCATCGAGTTCTTCAGAAGAGTCAATTCCACAATCAACTGTACGTTTTCTTGAACGAATTTCTTTTTAGGTTCAAGAATTAAGTTTGAAAGGCTCTAAATGTAAATATGGTTGTTGCTTTATTTGCAGAAAGATATTGAAGCTGAGATGAGAAGGCTAAAGCTTGAACTTAAGCAAACTATGGACATGTATAGCTCAGCTTGTAAAGAAGCACTTACGGCAAAAAGAAAGGTAAATAGTTTAATTTGAGCAAGTTTCTTGTTGAGCACGGTACTCATGGCTTCTTTTATTTTCTAGGCAAACGAGCTAAATCAATGGAAGATAGAAGAAGCTCGTAAATTCGAGAAAGCGAGGCTTTCTGAAGAAGCAGCATTGGCAGTTGCTGAAATCGAGAAAGCAAAGTGTAGAACAGCCGTAGAAGCAGCTGAGAAAGCTCAAAGAATGGCTGAACTAGAAGGACAAAGAAGGAAGCAAGCAGAGATGAAAGCTGTAAGTGAAGAAAAGGACAAAGACCGCGCAGTGAGTGCTTTGGCACATAACGATGTTCGCTACAGAAAATATAGTATAGAAGAGATCGAAGAAGCTACAGAGAGGTTTGCAAATCATAGGAAGATTGGTGAAGGAGGATATGGACCTGTGTACAATGGTGAACTTGACCACACTCCTGTTGCCATTAAAGTTTTAAGACCTGATGCTGCTCAAGGAAAAAAACAATTTCAACAAGAAGTAAGATTTTATCTATTTTCTATTTTGTTTTATGCTTTTGCGTAAATCATACATATTTTTGTTCTTATTTTATAGGTTGAGGTTCTATGTTCCATAAGGCATCCTCACATGGTTCTTCTCCTTGGTGCATGTCCTGAATATGGATGTTTGGTTTACGAGTTCATGGAAAATGGGAGCTTAGAGGATAGACTTTTTCGTACTGGAAACTCTCCACCGCTTTCGTGGAGGAAACGTTTTGAAATAGCGGCGGAGATTGCTACCGCACTCTCATTCCTTCATCAAGCTAAGCCAGAACCTTTAGTTCACCGCGACCTAAAACCAGCCAATATACTCTTAGACAAAAACTACGTGAGCAAGATCAGCGACGTTGGTTTAGCGCGGTTAGTCCCCGCATCGATAGCTGATAGCGTCACGCAATTCCACATGACATCTGCGGCAGGAACGTTTTGTTACATAGACCCTGAATACCAACAAACAGGAATGTTAACCACAAAATCAGACGTATACTCATTGGGGATATTGCTACTTCAGATTATAACCGGAAGGCCTCCCATGGGGCTGGCTCACCAAGTTTCAAGGGCAATTAGTAAAGGAACTTTCAAGGAAATGCTTGACCCCGTTGTGCCTGATTGGCCTGTACAAGAGGCTCAATCTTTTGCTACTCTAGCGTTGAAATGTGCGGAGCTAAGAAAAAGAGATAGACCAGATCTTGGGAAGGAAGTAGTCCCACATCTTATTAGATTAAAAAACTTTGGGAATGATGGTGATGAGAGAACTAACGAATGGATATGACAAAAAAAGAAGAAACATATATTTTGAAATATACACACAATGTAAACAATTAATTAAACTTCATATACAATTCATACAATGGCTCATGTTGGAATTCGAATCGAGTCTCTCTTCTCATAAAGTTTGTCTTTTTTTATTACAATTTTCAAAATACAACATGAGCCATTTCAAATTTTACATCAGGGAGTACATACCTAGATTTAAAATTTAAATTCCGTTTAATTTTTCGAATAGCAGAAGCACTTGATGTAAGACTGTTTTTTGTTTTAAATAAATTTTACATTAACTGGTTGAGACATGTCTTGTGTAAAGAGTGTGAGATGACAAACGACCTACAAGGCCAAATCTTTATCTTACCAAATGGCAAACAAAGTACAAGTTAAAAGGATCGTCATTATCCCCATGTAAATCAATGAAGTGCAAAGAATGAGAGATAGAGGTAGCTGTGAAAACATATAGACTCCAACCAAGAGGTATGAAGTGTGGTTATTCTTTTTTCAATAAGGCTTCAAGATAGATTTCATTTGTATATGAATTTTTGAGTATACAAACAAGAGATTAAAAGAAGAGAAAAAGACTACATGTTAAGATGTTACTAATAATTTAATACCAAGAATCATTTTTAAGAAAGTTTTCGTGTGAAATGGGATTTCAATGTTTATGAAGTTGTAATGTATAGAAAAACAAATCTTTGTAAAATTGAAAAGACTTGCAAATGTTAGGGTTTCCAAAAACAACAAAACTATAAGAAAACAATATCTTTGACCAGTAAAAAAAAACTCAAGAAAAGATCTGAATCTTCTATACATCTATCATAGAAAATTAGAAACAAAAACAATTGAAATCTACTCCACATATATTGCTATATAATATTGATATTTATTTCTTTGGATCTTCCATAAAGTCGACTTTAATTCTGCACATATTTATTCAAAATGTTTAACACAAATATTGAGAGGTTCAAAAATACCAAACTATATGTAAGCTGATGAGATTAAGCCAATCGGGATATCTCTCTCGATAGAGAGACGCCGGAAAAAAAAGGGGACGCAGAGGGAGGGTGTGGCGATCATAAAATTACACAATCTACATAACAATGGTATATCAATTGACATTTTAATATGCTGATTCATGTTTGTAAAACCAAAAGAATGGATGTAAAAATCAAAATCAAAATGTTTAACTCTAAAAACTAAATGAAATGCTGTAGAGAGAGAGAGAGAGAGGGAGAGGGAGAGAAGGGGGTGACGGATAGAGAGTGAGCACACATAGCTTCAAGCATGGAACCTTCAAATATGCAAGAAAGCCACCATGTGTGCTCACTCTCTTCTGTCACCATCAATTCCTCACCACTCAAACCGTCGACAAATATGTTTCATATCTCTTAATATCACATACATCTATAAACCCTAGCCACTTTAAACTCAATGAATATAATATATAGAGATATACGGATACCTTTATATATATAGATGTTCCATTATGGAGGTATATTGCTCTAAATTATTATAGGATAGGTGTTTCTTTATCTTTGGCTCATTGGCTGTGGGAAGAAATGGAGACCCTGTTGTGGCTTTTTATAGCCAAAATGGAGAGAGGGATCGAGAGAAATCCTAACAAATCCTATTTTCTCTCTCTTCTCCAATTATTTGGATACAGATAATCTTGCAGATAATGGACGCAAAAAAGATACGAAATTTATTATTTTATAGTAATATTGATATATTTACTTCAAATTTTAGTTAATTCTCCCTTTTTGGGTCATATGATTTGAACATTGCTAACCAAGCCCGACTGGTTTATTTTGTTTCCGTTTTCACCATAGAATTGGAAGACTTTACACTGTCTAATCTGGACAAACAAGGCAGAAAATAACAGAAAACTATATAGCAAAATCTGCCATAAGTCTATCTTAAATATGCAAAACTTAAAGCGCATAATCCCAAATGTTTAAGAAAAATCTGTCAAATTCTCTTTTTTTTTTTTTTGATCAAATAACTTGCTTTCATTCATTCAAATAAGAACAAGTACAAAGAAGATTCAATAAACCCAAAATTTATAACAATACAACAAAGACATTCTCTAATGCCACTAAAAGATAGATAAGATTAATTGATTTTAAGACCATGAGAGCTTTGAGACAAGAGCTTGGAAATACATTAAAACATGTGAGATCACGGTGAATTGAGAAAGCATTCCCGAAAGATTCGAAGGAAAGCAGATTGGTCACTCAAATTCTCAAAACCTCAAATCTTACAAAATATGTTAAGTTCTATCTTTTAAGGGCCATCTTTTAATACGTTGTCACTTACAATATAAGCATTTTAGCTACTTCGCATGCAAGACATGTAAAAATCAATTAAGCATTTTCATTCATCATTACATAACGTTACAAAAAAAGAATTTGTTAAAGACATTATGTTATGCATCATTTACAGTATATTATCTACTTATTATTATAATATAACTAAATCTATCTTTTCTATTCGGATTAAAAATCCATAAGAACACCTTGCCAATTATTTTGATAATCAATTGTACTGAGACTGCGTATGTTTTCATGTTTTTTAAACTTTTTTGGCATGGGACCATAAATTTGGTTATGCTTTCTTGTGTAACCTTAATTTTCATTGTGAAATGAATATTTACATTTTTAGCAAAAAATATTGTACTGAGACTGTCATCTAGTTTAAATACTATATTTTAGAATATTGAGGTGTGTGCCAATATATACATACTAGATTTTAACCCGCAATATACCGCGGGGCGATTTACCTTTTAAAAGTAATATATATTAAAACTTGCAAATTTTATTTTTATAAAATATTTATATTTTACAGTTTATAATATTAAGTAACACTATACCACGAATCCATGAGAATTGTAAAAAAACTGAAGTTTTAATCCCTATTAAAACAGCATATTAATAATATTTTTAAATTTTATAAATATTGATTCAAATACATCTACCATATAACCCAATTTCAAAATAAAACCCGTTCTGTAATTTCTTTACCCGTCCCGTGATTTTTTTTTAAAATAGTAATTTTTAAAATTTAAGAATTTTTATTATATATAAAAGTTTTGCAAATTGTATCATTCTCTAATACATTTATATTTTATAGTTTAATTTTATATATAGTAACATTATACATACCACATAATATTTTTTTTGTGCTAATTTTTATGTGATTAAGATTTAATTGATTTCGTATATAAAATTTTAAATTGTTTTACGAACTTATTTGTTTATAATTTGGTAACAGATAAATAATTGAATATTCAGTATATTTTGCTTCAGTTTAGAAAATCTTTGATGACCCGTCTTTAGATCCAATAATGCCTATAATTAAGAGATGAATATTATCATTAAATGATTTTGGTAACTTTAATGACGTTATTAAAGGATTTTGTTTTTGATTAAATTTTTCTAATGGCATTATCACGTAATTAATTACAAAAATTAAGGTTACATTTAAAATGTACTTCCCAAATAATATAATAGGATAGTAACGTGTGTTTATGTACAATGCTCCGGTCACACAGATTACAGATAGAAAACTAAAGAAAGAAATAATAAACTCCGTATATGTGTGTTAACTTTTGCTTTAGAAACGATGCCCGAAAATACATAAATAAATAGTAGATAATATGTCCGAATATTGGAATCACTTATATGTTTGTGCTTTCTCGAGAACTTCCCTTCTGGGATTTGTTCTAATCGATTCACTTTTATTCATAATGCACATTTCGTTTTTTTTCGTTTCAGAAGATTTTTGAGAATTTACTTTTGAATTATGATACAGCAGAAAACGATAAATCTGCTTATAATGTGTTACTCTTTTTTGTTACGTTTAGAGACAAATTTAATAGCTTTGTTGATAATGTTTTGGTTAAATGTAGAGGGACTATTTTTTTTTTTTTTATAAATATATACTCATTTTCAATTAATAAGAGACTATATGTAATGTTGATTGATTGGAGGAATATGAGTGACCACACACACAAAGTCACAAATCCTATAATATATTATTCTATAATCTTGTGATGGTTATGGGTTATGACCATATCTTTCTTTCCACTTTCGGCAAGAAAGCATGTGGAGAATGCCCAGCCTGTCACGTGTCGTAATGGGGTTTGTTCGTCGTCCAACCCTACACATCCCAAAGTGGGAGTGGGTTTCGGTTTGTGTTCACATTTCACATTTTCAACTTTCATTTTCTTTCGTCTATCTTCAATTTGATAACAAAGTTTAATTCTTATAAAGTTAATAAAATTGTCGAATGTTTTCTTTGCTAAGAATATAAATCATATACTCTATAAATAAAATAATTGGTTTTACAAATCTTTACATTTGGTTTCTTGAAGAAAAAAAAAAACTAGAAAGTAATAACCAGAGTGGTGGTTGTGGATGTGTCAAACGTCAGTGCAACCAAAGAGTCATAAGCACTTGAAATATCATATTAAGTCTTCTAGCAGTGATGGTGGTCTTAAACGATTTAAATTCTATAAATTTTAATCGTAATTCTCATGTCCATAATGCAAAAGTTAAATAAATAAATAGTTTAGATAATTACATAAAGTCCAAATATATTTGATGCCTTATTCTTAACAAATGTTTTTCATAAGTTTTAATTCTTAACAATTGTTTTTCATAATCATATATATGATCCCAAATAACAGTAGTTGATATTTGTTTGAATATAGATGACTAGAGAGAATATCCTAACAGTTGCAATGTAACAAGACAACATTGTTGTAGTCCGTTACCATGTGATTGATATATTTTCAGGCGAGAGAGAGTGTGTTACGTTCAATTGAAGTAGACACTTTTTTTTTGCATGGGCATATTTAATGCAAGGATCGGCTAATGTATCTTAAATGAAAATTGGTCAATGTTACTATTCCTTTATGTCTTTTTCATTGTATTAATGTCACAAATGGATGCATTCAATTCTACGATAATTTACGTTCCATGGCTTAAAATAATTCAAGAACTTAAATATGATGAATATCATGCACCATGATCGAAAATAATATGAGGTAGAAGTTAATAAATAATGGATCCATATGCCAAAAATATAGTTCAATACTGGACGAATAAATAGTTGTCAAAGAATTCACTTTACAATTACTTAGCCGAAAAATTGTGCTGCAAAAGTATTAGAGCCGGGCTCACTTAAAAATCTTCAAAGTCAGACTTTCTAGGACTAGATCAAAACTTGGCCTACTATGTTTATATCTATCTTCAAGACAATGTAGCTGAGATGTACTGTTGTTTCTTTTATGACTGAGACTGGGTGTCGAAACGAGTTAACCCGCACAGTATCTTAGTCTAAGATCATATCCGAGTGTTAGTGGCATGCACATAGCTTAATAGAATCCAAAACCGGTTTATGATTGAAGAAATGATACAAAGGAGGTCAGTTAAAATTCCAAAGTGAAATGGATACATATAGGCCAGACAACAACAACCAATGGAGATAAGAAAAGGTAAAAAAAAGACAAGTGAAACAAATAGTTAGTTCTGTTTTCTGGCTAAGTTGCTTTCAGAAGAGAAATTATCTAAATGCTTCCATGTGAGTTAAATAAGCTGACGCTTTTCAAGCTTAGAATCTGTCACAATTTCTTTTTAAAAGAAGGGACAGATCACTCTAATTGATTCCCAAACTTTCCAACAAACAAAAAAAGATGAAGAAGACATAATGGCCTTAACCATTCACCAAAAGCTTTGCACTATTGAAAAAAGATTGTGACTGCAAACATAATTGATGTCTCAAAATGTTAAAGAGATTGCTTCTTATGCACAAAAGCATGCCAAGTTTCATTGAGGCTTGTTCTCATTTAGTAGTGGGTAATCTCCAAGTGGTTCAACTTTCCAGCTTTGGTGAGAAGCAATGTACTTGTGTGAAGGAGTATATAGCTGCCATGAACCAAAAACTGAAAACAATTGTATTCTTTAAATACTCAAAACACATACATATCTCAAGTGTTTTAGGTACCTCCATCTTCTCCATAAGTTCTCTAGCCGATGGCGCGGAAACAACGATATTACAAGCACCTTGTTTAATAAAACCTTCTTCAACTCCAGTGTCAAAGAAAGCAAGCAAATTGTTATAGTAACCATCAACATTCAAAAGACCAACCTGCAGAAAATAATCCAAATTCTCATCATCAACATAGTATCTATCTATCTTCTTATATAGATACATACCAGTAAAAGGAACGGTGTCAACTACCGTCTTCTTATGGATACCAAGCTGTGCCCATGTTATCATCTCCAGTAGTTCCTCCATAGTTTCATACCTCCTGATGAAATACAAGAAACACCCATTTTTCCTAAGGCCAAAATCGTAGGAATTTCGTAGGAAATAGACTTTTCCTACCATTTTCCTACAACCTTAAGAAGCCATCATCATTTTGCAAACTTTCAAAACTTGCTAGAAATTTTGAATAAGAAAACTCGCCTAGGAGCGCAATGAAAGCCCCAGCTTCTTGAGCCATTGTAGCTTTGCGCTCGTGCATGTCTGAAACAATTCTTACCTCTCCAACAGTCTCACCAGATATGTGCTTAAAACACCGACACAATCCAAAAGCAATTAACAAAACCAAAACTTTACAAAATGAAAAATTTGTAGAGGTCTTAAACATACCTCAATATGCATCAATGCTTTAGGAATGATCCTAAATACATACAAAAGCTCTTAAAATGGAAGTTTTGTTAAGGAAATGATGGAAAAGTGTCAGAGAGACTCTAAAAACTAACCCAAGTACATGGCAACACCTTATGAGACTCTCCAAGATATCAAACCCATTAAACCAACACTTCCTCCACCAGAAACCAAATCTATCTTTCTCTTCACCGTAAATATTCAAACGAATCTTTTTTTAGAGAAACAATTGCTTCATTTATTTCTTCTTTTAAACATTCAGAACAATACCCACAATGAATCCTTTGTTAGCTGGTACTATATAATGGACGCAATAACCCAATAATCAAATATAATATTTTGTTAGCTAGTCGAGTTTAAACAACAATTATAAATTTTTAGCAATGATATTTGAATTCTAAATAAGAAATGATAATCTTTATTTTAAAAATATTTAATTTAGTAAATTTATTTTAAATTAAATTTTATTTTTTTATTTTTTATTTCGCTATACACTTAATGACTTTAACTATATCTTATTGATGATATTCAAATTTTAAATAGTAGTCAACACACTTTTTCTGTATTTTATTTAGTAATTTTTATCTTACGCATTCTATTTTGTTATACAATTTAACTATCTATTTCATCATAATAATTCCGATTTTAATCATGCACATATTATTTTAATAAATAAATGTTAAGTTTTATATCAAAATAATATGTGTATCATATCAAATCAATATAATTACTTTAAATTAAAAATAATTAACAAATAACAAAACATAATGAAGCAAAAAAAAAAAAAAAACCACAAAATCTAACAATAATCACCAATAGATAAACAAATACTGATGGATGCGCATATATTTTTAGATCAAAATTATTGTGAATTCGAATTTCTAGTATGTGATTACATGTATCATTTTTAGATCAAAATGAGACATAATCTAAATCAAATTGTTGTAACAATATTTTTCTACCCAGATTATATATGTCTTTAATTTGTACCAAGAAATTGCCTAGTATATTTATTCCGGGCCTTTATTGTCAGCCTCACATAACTTTTGAAATCTCTGAAATAAACACTAATGTTTTACCAAATTACTTTAGTATTATCCATAGATTATATCTCAGAAATGGATCCAACGAGAAAACAAAGAAAAATTGTGGAAGTCCCCTTTAGTGGTTAACTAAACTTATATATATGGAGTGTAATTTCACGAAACTAAATCGCAGAAACTAAATTATGAAGTCTTATTTTTATCTAAATATGGAAGTCCTCTTACTATGACAGGTCAGATGAATTAGTTATTGATATTACGTTACGTTAGACACACGTTTCAGCGTATACGATTCATCTAAAACTTTAGACAGTGATCCGGCGATTTGATGGTCCGATGATAATAGAACAAAAGGAATTGGACGATGACAATAGACAGTCTCCAACAAGTGTCAATGTGGGATTTTCTTTCATTGTTCCGATGAAAAAGCCAAATTTAACAGTGTAATGTAAGCATGAACTACGAAGAGTAAGAGTATGCCGATGGAATATGTCTATATGATATGAGAGCTAGTATATATATCGTTCTAATATATGGAAATTTAAGTGTGAAAGGGATACATCTTTAAGAGGTAGAACTCATATCAGGTTAAATTCATCTCTTTTAAAGAAGATATTTTTTCAAACAGACGTCGAACACAATACTTTCAATTGGTGTATATTTTCTATTTAAACTTTAGTATTTTTTTATAACAAATAGTGTTTTACTATTATTTGTTTTGCTTTATAGTTATCCGGATGTTTTCAAATCGAAATGAAACGGATAATAGATCAAGTAAATCTAGTGGATATTTAGTCTAATCCTAATGAAAATATGCTTGATTTGTTTAGTGACTCGACATCCGTTCTTACGTACTCTGTACTTCTTCCTATGAGACTAACTTAAACAATGGCAAATGGTTGATTCTTAAAGGGAAGATAATTAATCTTTGATCATGTCTCATTGCTAGCTAGGATCTCTGACCCCTTCCCCTGATTGACTTGGTTAAAACAGTTTTTTTTTTTAAATGATAAAATTACTACAAGTGTTATTAATCTTTCATCAAATAACTCCAACGTAAACTCTATATAAATCCCCGTTTCTAACCCAATACATACAACACAAGCTCGCTCATAGACAACTAATAAGGAAAAAGAATGAAGATGTTTAAATCTCCTCAAACACTAATACTTTCGGTTATAGTTCTTTTCCTAGCTTTTGCAGTTCCTCTGAAAGCCCAAGACCAGCCACAAGACTACCTCGATGAACACAACCGTGCTCGAACCCAAGTTGGTGTGCCTCCTATGAAATGGCATGCGGGGGCGGAGCAATACGCCTGGAACTATGCTCAACAAAGAAAGGGAGACTGTAGTCTCACTCACTCCAACTCAAATGGGCTTTACGGTGAAAACTTGGCATGGAGCGGAGGTGCTTTGTCTGGAGCTGAGGCAGTGAAATTGTGGGTCAACGAGAAGTCTGACTATATCTACGCTTCGAACACTTGTAGTGATGGAAAACAATGTGGTCATTACACTCAAGTTGTGTGGCGAACCTCGGAGTGGGTTGGGTGTGCCAAAGTAAAGTGTGACAATGGTGGAACCTTTGTGACTTGCAACTATTATCCACCTGGTAATTATAGGGGCCGTTGGCCTTACTAAGTAAAATGTGGTACGCAGACGAATAAAACTTGTCCATATAAGGACGTGTGTGTTTCTATAATATCAATAAATGATCATCTATCAAGACTATGGTGATTTGTTTGTGTGTTTATGGTTTGTACATGTATAATATGTTGTGATGGAATAATACAATTTTTGTGCTTAAAATTGTATTTATCCGAAGACTCAAATTAATTTGTTCATTGTGTATACAAAACTGAAGTATTTTTGTCATGTAAGCCATCAATGTCTAACCATGATTGAATCCACAATGCGAAAACATGAACCGTGGTCTCTTAATTACATGATGATTTCTTCAACCACTGCGCCAACATAATATATATTACAATGTTTAGGGTTCCTACCTAGTTCTCCTGTAAGAGTATGTGGTAATAAGTAAGCTCATGGATGGCTAAAATTCAATGACATTTCAAAATAATATCTTGGATTCAGAAACAATTAATTATATATATTCAACTCATGACATATATAATTGAGTCAGAGTGATCTTTGCATATTGATAAAGATGATTATATTATTTGAAACATTCTGTTGATAATAAATGGCCACCTTGCCCAAAAAAAAAAAAGAGAGTAAAATATGAAACAGCCATCATTACAAATTAGATTAAAACAAAATTAAAGTTGGGAAAAATTCAAGGTGGCTAATACATATAATCTAGATTGTTTAACCATCTTCGGTCGGAAAAAGTCAGATGTGAAACTCCAACCTCAAGTATATTAATTACAAATTGAATGATTTACGTTTGTCCTCGATTTTTATTTTTCTTACGACTCCTTCCAATTAGTCTCGCCTTCTATCCCCATATTATATAACCACTTATTTCATCGTAATTACATCTCACCATTAAAAACTTCAACATAAAATTTTACCACCATCAACAATAGAATAGACGGATCATAATTAATAACTTATGGATGATGATCCAATCCATGATAAACACGAACATGGCAATATATAACTCTATGTCTCTATCTACAATTACTACGTACATTGTCAGGATCTCCGACAACTCTATAAATAAGACTTACTGTAATCAGTAGTATATTCCATACTAATTAAGTTTCATACATAACCATATGAGAATGCAAATCATCATGTTAGAATTTCACTAATCACGTCAATTAATATGGCGTGTAGCTATGAAATTATTACACTTAATCAATTGGCAGATGTTAATGATAAATTGTGGTACAGATGTTAATTTTTCCTTGAATAAACCTTCTAAAAGTTCATATTCTAAATTTCAATTAAATTATGGAGAAATGTTTTTATATAGAAACTGTCGAATATTACCTTAGGCCCCTAGAAATGTAGGAACGGCACTACATGTACCATGTCAATAAGATGCATCCACAAATGAGTAAGTAAAAAAAAAAATTAAGTGAAAGATTATACACATTTTTAATTAGTTTTATTTTAAATAATATTTTTTCTAGAAGAGCCTTTGCTTATATCATCGAAATTTCCAAAAATAATTAGAAGAATGCATAAGAAGGAAAAGAAAAAGAGAAAGAACAAAAGTTGTAATTTCTTCTTCACACGCTTTTGATAAAGTGGAGAAATTTGTTTTCAAGCTTTTGTTTTATGCCCATATATTCATCGCGTATTCGTGTCAGTGCCTCTATTGTTTTCAAGCACATTAACAACTACATGCTCCATTAATTTTAATATCGTCAAGCATCATATCTACTACTTGGACGTGTAATTTATAAGTTTCTATTCGTTTGAAAGTTGAAATTAAAAGGTGGAAAACAAATTGAGGTTCTTTTTTGAAGAGAGTTTCCTTTAAACAGTTTGTTATATATAAATCTAAAATATTAGAACTTTTACAAAACCTCATATATTATATAATTTATGTGAATGTTGATGGTTACTATATTAAATATGAGGTTTACAATATATTTTATGTATATAATATAATGATTTTAATCTGATCATTTACGACTGAAATCGCAAACTCTCAGAAGGAAATAATTTAAACGTTATAAAGCGGTTTAGCTGATTTGTGTCATAACCAAATTAAACAAGTTCTCTTATTACGCAACTTAAAGAGGCGTGAAAGTAATGTCTTTGCTGAATTTACCTATAAAAGCAAAGCAAGTAACACATTGTACTCTTACTTTTAATCCTAGTTTCACTGCTCATTCGTGTCTTTCTTCTATCAAGGTTACTTTTTTTAGTTGATTCTAGCTAGCTCTAATCTTTGTTTCTTGCATAATGCATGGGTCTTTTTGTCTTGATCTTAAAATTTTGCTTCTGCAACTACATTACTCGGCTCTTTTGTTGTCAATTTCTGTCAGGATTTTGATTTATTGACAAAGAATCTTTAAATCAAACATATTTACTTAATTTTTGTTGATCTGAAAAGAGTTAGACCACATTTTTCTGATGACATTTGGAATAATGTCTGAAATCTTCAAAAGATGTTTGGTGATCTTCAAAGTTTCGTACAATGCTTTACTCACTTTAAGTCTCCTCTTTGGTCTCGATTAAATATTGTCTCATTTTTTTTTATAATTTTGTGTTTGATCCCATGTTTTTTAATGATGATTATATATATACTCTGGTCATTCTAGCTAGGGTTAACCCTTATTTTTAAGTTTCTTGAAACTGTATTAACTAAATCTTGTTTCACTTTTGCATAAATTGTCTCTACAAGGTCTTTCTCTGGTTAAATTTGGTGATTATGGACATGGAAACATCTTGGAGATTTCTCAGAAGTGTTTGCTTACTTTCATTTATCCTTGGGTCTTTTTCTGTCTACCAAACCCTTTGTCTTGTTGACGCTCAAGAAGACGCCATTGTAACACTGCAAGTAGATGCTTCTAACGTGACACGGCGACCGATTCCCGAAACTCTATTTGGGATCTTCTTTGAGGTTTTTTCACAACTTCATGACTTAATTATAGGATATTTCTCACCCAAATTCTCTCTAAGCCTTTATTCACATTGATTAAAGAAATAATGGTGACTTTGTGAAAGTCACACTTTAAGCATGCTGCATGCATGAGCTAAATAGAAACTATTTTAATGTAACTTTACTAGTCATGATGTTTAATGTTTTAATTTAGCTCTAATAAAATTTATGAATTCTGATGAAATTAATTACAGGAAATAAATCATGCTGGAGCAGGTGGACTATGGGCTGAACTTGTTAGCAATAGAGGTTTTTGTGATTTTATCTTGGAGTTTTCTATAAAGCTTTTCATTAAAAAGAATGGTGAATAAAAATCTTTGGTTATAGGATTTGAAGCTGGTGGACAAATCATTCCTTCCAATATCTGGCCTTGGTCCATTATTGGAGATGAATCATCCATTTATGTTGTTACAGACCGTTCTTCGTGTTTTGAGCGTAACAAGATTGCTCTTAGAATGGAAGTCCTTTGTGACAGCAACTCTTGTCCGTTAGGAGGAGTCGGGGTTTATAACCCGGGTTACTGGGGCATGGTAACATTTTTGTACTCTCAATCACAATTTTCATTTCCTCTAATGCTTAAAAGTTTTTACTCATTTGTAAATCTTTTCTATTAGAACATTGAAGAAGGGAAGAAATATAAAGTGGTGTTATATGTGCGTTCGACTGGGGACATCGATGTGTCTGTGTCGTTTACAAGTTCTAATGGATCAGTGACTCTTGCGTCAGAAAATATTATGTGAGAAATGAAATTTCACATCCTCCAATATTTTTCTGAATGTTTTTTCAATGATGTTTTTCATTTATTTCTGTAGAGCTTTGGCTTCTGATCTTTTAAATTGGACAAAAAAGGAAATGCTTTTAGAAGCAAATGGAACAGATAATGGTGCAAGACTTCAGTTTACAACTACCAAAAAAGGTTCAATTTGGTTTGATCAAGTCTCAGCCATGCCTATGGATACTTACAAGGTTTGTTTACTTCATTGAGACAACGGCTTATAGAGTCTAGCAGCATTTTCAAGGCAGAGTAATTTTGATTTTTCTTGATTTGGTCACAGGGACATGGTTTCAGAAATGACCTTTTCCAAATGATGGTCGATCTAAAACCGCGGTTTATCCGATTCCCGGGTAATTTCTAGAGAGTAAAATAGCATTTCACTTGGTAAAATATGTATGAACATAAAAAATGAGAAAAGCTAAAAGAATTAGCAATGTTTTGGGAGTTAGGTGGTTGTTTTGTGGAGGGTGATTGGTTAGGCAATGCATTCCGCTGGAAAGAAACCGTGAGAGCTTGGGAAGAGAGACCTGGCCATTATGGTGATGTTTGGAAGTACTGGACTGATGATGGCCTTGGCCACTTTGAATTCTTTCAAGTAAGGGATTTTTTTCTTTTCGGTTCTATATCCATTTAAAGTGTTTCAATAATTACTAAGCTCGAAACAAATATTTCTTGTAGCTTGCAGAAGACCTTGGTGCATCCCCAATATGGGTGTTTAACAATGGTAATTCTTAAGCTCTATATCTCAAGACTTTGCTTTATTTACATGTATTAACCTCTGAGTGACTGTTTCAGGGATCAGTCACAATGATCAAGTTGAAACAAAAAATGTCATGCCTTTTGTTCAAGTATACTCATGAAACTTTCTATTTTAATAAAGAGAGTGATAGTAATTCATTAGTAAGCCAAAAATTAAACTAAAATGTGTATTTCTCTGTCTAAGGAAGCGATTGACGGTATAGAGTTTGCTCGTGGAGATTCTAATTCTACATGGGGATCGGTTCGAGCTGCAATGGGACATCCAGAGCCTTTTGAACTGAAATATGTTGCGGTTGGGAATGAAGATTGTTTTAAGAGTTACTACAGAGGTTTTTGCATTTCTCTCTGTTATTTAAAACCATTTTGAAAGATACAAACAAGAGAGCTTTGGTTATACTAACTTAAATACACAACTTTTTACAGGAAACTATCTTGAATTCTATAATGCTATCAAAAAAGCTTATCCAGATATTAAAATCATCTCCAACTGCGATGCATCGGCTAAACCGCTCGATCACCCGGCCGATTACTTTGATTACCACGTAAAAAATACAAAAAACAAAAAAAAACTTTCAAATTTTACCATTCATATCATTGATTTTGACAGAATCTTGTTATTCAGATTTACACTCTTGCAAGAGACTTGTTTTCCAAGTCCCATGATTTTGACAATACACCGCGAAACGGTCCAAAGGTGCGGTAATAGATGAAACAAAAGAGTTCATTTTCGACAATGAAAAACTGCGGTTATTCGCCTTGTATATTCTTCTAATGAAGAAGCTTTCAACATTTTCTTGGTTATAGGCTTTTGTTAGCGAATACGCTGTAAACAAAGCAGATGCTAAAAATGGCAACCTTTTGGCCGCTCTTGGTGAAGCAGCTTTCCTCCTTGGTTTGGAAAAGAACAGGTTTTTTTTTTCTCAAACCTCTATCTTCTTCTTTGGTTTTGAAAAGAAAAGTTAAAACACTCACTGTCATGTTTTTGTTGCAGTGACATTGTAGAAATGGTTAGCTATGCACCTCTCTTTGTCAACACAAACGATAGAAGGTATCTCTCACTTTAGTTTCAACGGTTTTTATCGGTATATCTTGAATGCGGTAATCAGAAACAAGCCCGTTGCTTTTGTTTTGTTTTTCAGGTGGATCCCTGATGCAATAGTTTTTAACTCGTCTCATCTATATGGAACTCCTAGCTATTGGGTCCAACACTTCTTCACCGAGTCAAGCGGAGCAACTCTTCTCAATTCTACACTTAAGGGAAAGACTTCTTCTGTTGAAGCATCTGCCATCTCTTTCCAAACCAATGGCAAAGATTACATACAGATCAAGGTTTGCTTATCTCCCATACGCACAAAACAAATGTCTAGAACCAAATGAATGTTCTGACCAAATATGAATACACAGGCTGTAAACTTTGGAGAACAATCAGTAAATCTAAAGGTAGCAGTGACAGGATTGATGGCAAAATTTTATGGATCCAAAAAGAAAGTACTTACATCTGCCAGTGTGATGGATGAGAACTCTTTTTCAAACCCAAATATGGTAAAACATATGAAGAATCAATCATACAAGAGTTAGGGCTTAGTATTGTTCTGAATCTTGAAAACGTTGCTAAGTTGTTTTCTCTGTTCTTTTCTGTAGATTGTGCCACAAGAAAGTTTGCTGGAGATGACTGAGCAGGAAGACCTTATGTTTGTTCTCCCGCCGCACTCGTTCTCTTCCTTCGATTTGTTGACAGAATCTGAAAATGTCATCAAGATGCCAATATCTGATTCATACAAGAAAACTTCAACAATGTGAAGAGAAACATCATCTTGGAGACTTTCATGTCTTTTGTCTTTACTCTTCAGTGGTTATTAAACACATAAACCTATATGTTCGTGAATAATACCAAAGTTAGTTGATTATAATCACGTTATGCCCTTAGATTACTTGATATGCAAGATTACTCTTCCTTGGTAAAAAAAAAACAATGGTAACACATTAGACCCTAAACAGTTCAGTCAAAGGAACTTACATTGTGTCGTCAAAATGCAGCTAAAAATAGCCCAAAGTTTAATTCTTTATTGTTTAAAATCCTTATCTAACAAACATTGCTTCTCACAGTTTCTTGTTTTTTTCTTTTCTTCAAACTATAATTAGAAAGACATCGAGAACATATCTTAATACTTGAGAAACTAAAATCCCCTAAATTCCAGCAATTTATCTGTCCTTTCAAAGCAATTTTAAGATTAAGAGAACCATAAAATTAAATTCCATTACTCTCACACAATTTTTGATTATATTATAACATTTTGTATGTTGGAGCAAGATGGCTCCCTTCATCGCCTTATTCACCGGCCTTTGTGGCTTCAAGAAAAACGCTCGGCCATTGGGAACGATTGAGACGATGTATCAGTCATCTCCTCGGGAGACCAAAGAAAGAGAACAAACAAATAATGACTTGCAGATCACGAAAAGTGATGACTTGTGGAACAAGGAAAGCGATGATCGAGATACTAATGCATTTAATGACGATAGTAATGAAGCGGACTCTGAGCTTCCGTTGCCTCCAGGAAGAAAAGGAACAATACGTGGAACATATTCGTGTAACAACATGGTGTTAAGAAGATCCTTGTCTACTAAGAAGAAACTGAGTGCGAGCCTAACGATCCAAATACCGAGATCATTGTCCATGGTCCTCAAACGTGACAAGGAGGAGGATAAATCTGTGAGGAAGAAGAAACTGAACGCAGATAATTCGATTCTGGTACTCCCAATTATACTTGGAGAGAGATGTAGGGTTCTTGATGCGGAAGAAGGAGATGAAGATCAAAGCCAAAGAATGGCAGAGAACAGAATATATCGTCCTAGATCCATGAGTTCGATCTCGATTTCGAGAACCAAGTCGAACATCGATATGAATGCTATTCCCGTAGAAGTAACATCAGAAGAACAAAAAATCTGATATTATGATGTCTAAAATGAACTAGCTTCATGGTGATTAGGGGTTAATTACTTAATTGTTAAATCTCATGAATCTGAGTGACATCATCGTGAAATATTTCGATGGAGAGTGATATCACCAATTTAGTTTGAAGGATCATGATAAAGAAAAGTACTCAATGACTTGGAAGCTTTTTTGAAACAAGTAGAGTTGTAATATAAATACCGGTTCACAAAAATGTAAACGAATTGATTTGGTTTCATATATAGACATATAGCTAAAGTGCATTTGGCTAAAGAATTTCACTATTAGACATTGTTTCAAATCATTAAAATTCACAAGCCAACATATTTGTCTTTTTTTAATACATGTAAAATTTATTCGAAAAAACGTTTTTACATCAAGTGCAACATTTGGTAAATAAATTGCGTACAAATTTCCAAGTTTTCATGGATCTATCTTCTATCTCATTGTTAACGAATAGAGGAGATCCAGTTTCAGACTTGTTTGTCGAGTTATCGAAGCAACTGTACGTGCTGGTGGTATTGGTGTCTCTCCAAATTATTAAACTCTCTAAGATGCATTCATTGTAATTTTTATTTTTTTTCTGATGAAGATAATTTTATATTCATCCAAAAAAAACTATCTAATTTGGGTAAAAATTGAGAATGACTTAAGGATTATTTAGAAAATAACTCAAAATGTATCAAATAGGGTTTTGGAAATTTTCCAAACCGAACGAACTAATCATAAACAATGCTGTTTCTGTTTTTCAATTCAAATTTGGATAAACCAAACAAAAACCGGTTCATGTTCTTATAATTTCGGTTTTTGATTCCGGTATGCACCTAGATAACCGGAATCAAATTAAAATTAAAAACCCTAGTTCCGACCTCGTCTTCATTGTTCACAAACGAGTCGCCGACGACAAACTCAGGCGAAAATTTCGCAGCTTCTCTTCCTCCGGCGGTGAAACACAGGTGAGCCGCGAGCCTTTCCGAAAGAGAAGCTTCTCTCTTTCCAACGAAAACAGGCGCCGCGAATATCTCTCTCTTCGTCTCATTCTCCGGCGAACACATACGAGCTCCTCTCCGTCACCACTCAGCTTGCAGGTTCAATTCGACGATAATCTTATGCAATTTAGAATTTTTGACCAACTTGGCAAGCTTGTTGTGTTAAATGATGAAAGGCAGATTTTTTGGTCAATGGTTGTTGATAACTGAAGTAGAGATCTTTAGTTGGAATAGACTTAAGCTAGAAGCGATTATTGTGTGGCCTTATTGCTAGAGCTTCAAAAACAATTGCTAAAGTCTCATTCTTTATGTTGGTTTTGTGTAGAATCCTGAGAAATTTAGAATGGATTGTGAGGAAAACGTTAGGGATGAATCACTCGTTTTGATTAAACAAGGAGCAGAAGCTGTAAGTGTCTCTGTGCGAATCTGTGTATATGTTTTTCTGTCAAGATTAAGTCTTTTCAGTTTTATCTATAGAGGGTGTTCGAGTCTACATTTGCTGGAAGAAGATCCATCGTGAAAGAACGTTTCTCGAAGAAATATAGACATCCGATTTTGGATGCAAAACTCACACTTAAACGCTTGAATGCGGTTGGTTTACTCCGCCTTTTTCTTGTTTCGTTGATGAAGTCATGAGAAAGAGAAGTAAAAATCGAGTATTTCATCTTATATGTGCTTATTTGTTGAATATAGGAAGCTAGGTGTATGACAAAGGCAAGAAAGCTCGGGGTTTGTACTCCAGTCCTATATGCTGTGGATACTCTGCTTCACTCTTTAACACTTGAGTACATTGAGGGGGTCTCTGTTAAGGATATTTTCCTTGAGTTTGGGACCAATGGGGTTGTTGAGGAACGTTTAGATGATGTTGCTGCTCAGATTGGGGCTGCAATTGCTAAGCTCCATGATGGTGGCTTGGCTCATGGTGATTTGACCACATCAAATATGTTAGTCAGAAGTGGAACAAATCAGCTGGTAAGTATCTTCAGAGGTTGTGATAAAGTTCTCTTGATTAGTTACTTATGATTCATGACCATGGATATGTCTTCCCTCAGGTACTAATTGATTTTGGCTTGAGCGTCACATCGACCTTGCCTGAAGACAAAGCTGTTGATTTATATGTACTTGAAAGAGCCTTACTCTCAATGCATTCGTCATGCGGGAATGTGGTAAGTGTGATGCAAATCATAACTTCACTACTTTTGCTGGGTCTGTTGTTGTTGTTGTTGTTGTTGTCTCACTGCGTATTTTGTTGTCAATTGTAGATGGATCGTATACTGACGGCGTATAGGAAGTCCTCAAAGCAATGGTCAGCCACGTTTAACAAGCTCGCACAAGGTTCTATCACACTCCTCTTCCACCTCCTCTTTTAAAACCAACTCTTCTTCAAACCTTTAGAAAGTCTTCTTTTGGTATATGCAGTGAGACAGCGAGGGAGAAAGCGGACTATGATTGGATGAGGCGATGAGCCAAGTTCTCCAGTGGTACTGTCCTTAAAACTTTGACCACAAAGCCACCCAAAATCTGTCCTGTATTATTATTCGATAGCGATCCAATTTGTCGATCAGTATTAAGGTATCAATGCTGAGATGTGTGATCGATTTTTTCAACCAGAAAACGATTATAGAACATATGTCAAGCAGGGCATTCTCATATAAGTACTTAAGAAAGCAACATTATTGATTACGGTTAGAAAGTTACTATATTTATCGATTATGTCAACGAACATATGACAAATAAAGAATGTTACAACACCATTATTACAAAACGTTTAACTACCTTTTATTTGAGCATATAACGGCTTCGTTCTCTAACCATTAACTTTTCATATATAACAAGAAAAAATAGATAAAACCTAAAAGTAATTTCAAAAAGAGTTAAATGGAAAACAAGTTGGTTCTTGGAGCCTTGTGTATATACCTTGTGTTACAAGGCACCTGCGGCGAGGAGAACAACCCTCTGATTAACCATTACGCTGATTACGAAACGATTCATCCTAGCGAATACTACAGCTCCGATTTCGAACTCAAAGACGGAACCAATGTGATCTTCGAAGCCATCAATGAATTGAAAGGGATCAAGAAACCAAAAGCAGGCTTTATGTGCAACTATGGCAAAAAACAATGGACAAGGTCTCTTCCGGGAGACATTTTCTACGCCAAGTTCTTCTTTTACAGCATTAATCCAAACGCAAAGGTCGTTCAACATTGCCATTTCCGGTCAAATTTGGGTTATGTTGATGCCTATATCAAGATAACCCCAGCGCTCGGACGAACATGTCCCGGTTACAGATGCGTTTTAGCGGTTAGACGTGAAGGTCTCTTGATGAAAGACACTAACGAACTCTTTCCTTGGACACCTTGGCCTCGCCGCCACATTCAACCTAAGTTGCCTAAGATCACCAATTGATTCCTCTGAATGATATTTTATGGGATTGGGTGTATACATATCTCTTCATCATTTTTTTTTTGTGATATATATACAGACATTGTTTAGTTCAGAAAACATCAATCAGAATTCAAAAGTTACTAGTGAAATGGGTTTTCTCCCCTAATATACAGATCCTATTTTCATTACGCCAATTGTTGAATTACTAGTAAATTCTGGAAACATATGTGTGTGCTGGTTTTATATCTTTGTACGATGTGAGAGTGTTATGATTTGTATGTGCATAAAATAAAGGAGACACAGAGATTTGTTAACGGGGTTCGGTTAACTACTTACATCCCCGGGACCTTGTCCAGAACTCATCCACTAGAAAAGGCTGCAACCTACAATTGCTATATGGCATCCACCACTCTTTTCTAGAATTACAATGAAAGAAAACTACTACTCCTATTGTCTTTTCCCCGACGAGTATAGCATTCTCAACAAACCATCAAAAGATCTCTCTATCTTGTTGATGGGGCAACGTCACACACATGTGTGCCTCTTTCGATAAACCCTAGACGCGCGCAAGTCTTCATGTTGATGTCTCTTGGTTTATATATCAAGTGCCAAAAGTCCTAGACGACTTAAGCCACGCTTCAAATCTCTACAAACAATTGGGATTAACTTGAATAAAGGCCCATGACCCACATGACCTTTATACTTCTACGTTATGTAACAACTCAACATCATTGTATGGTCCAACAGCTCGAATGTTGTTCCAGCAATATCTGCACTTACAAATTCATGTTTCATACACTTTAGTTTTCATAAGGCTGATTTTATTTTTTGGTATGAATATAAAATTAATTTAACAAAAAAACATATTTACATTATATGTATCCTTTGATAGAGAAATAATTGAAACAAGTAGAAATTGGACGAAAGGTAAGTAGAAAGAAACGGAGATAGAGCACCAGCACTAGACGCGCGAGCCTAATGCGCAAGCCATCTTCAAGCTTAGAAGAATGGAAATGCAATAGCTATGCCACATAGTTGTCTGGAAACATTTACATAGGTTTTGGAAATTTTGTGTTGTAGACGGTCCCACAGATTGAAAACCTTCGCAATATGCTTGATTGATAGATTGTCGTTGGGTAACGTGTGGTAGACATGGTCCACATAACCTAATGCCTCTTTGCATGTTATGTTAGATACTGGTTTGACATTAACACTTGTTGATATGATGATAATTAATACGATATAAACTATTGAAAGTGTTTTCGTTATTTTTTGATTGATAACCTGTGATTAAGATTGTTAAGATTGTTTTTGGTGTGGTTTCTTGATTATGGTTCAAAGGTACTTATATGCTATGTAATAAATAAAGATGATACACAATTTGTATGCTAATCACTTTGCTACCTTCAAGATTCTTTTTTTTCACAGAACACACCAAATTATGTCTTTTTTTTCTCACCATTTGCCAAAGTCAAAATGACTTCACATAGAATAGCATCATGTATTGTTAGGACCAAAAATACCCTTGTAACTATGTTAGTTCAGTTTCCTGTACAACCAAACCATTGTGAAAGTAAAAAGTGGTCAGTTTTTTTTTTAGTTAAATATATATGAAACTTCAGAATTCAAATTTAGGAGAGAAGAAAGAAGGAGAGTTAATTTTTCTCCTAATTTCTAAGGAAATTTTTGTTTTAAATCTGAAATTAATAGTGGTGAGATAATCAGTTTTGCTTTGTTGTAGAAAGATTAGAGTTCAATATATCCAGAGATTTCACGCAAGTTGGAGGAAAGAATAGATTTCGTCTCCTTTGTCGGAGAGGTCGAAACCACAATTTTTTTGGGCGAGTAGAGTAAAAAAATTAGAGTTCATCGATCTTCAATTTTTTTTTTTTGATGTTATCGACTTAACTACCGAACAATTAAAAAACTCAAAAATTTTAAGTTTTCAAATTAGTATATGTTAGATTTACAAGATTTTATGTGTACCAACATTCAAAACGTAAAGAAAATAAAAAGTTATGAGATAACTTTGAACGATGACAAAAAAATTAAGGTTACAAAAGAAGATACTCGGGTTAAAGATGACTATAAAATTACAATTATGCTCTTCATTGAATTTATTAAAAAAGAAAAAAAAAAACTCCAACCACCTCCTTCAAGCAAAGTAGATGGACATTTATATGATAATCAAACTAAACGTTTGTTTGTAAGACTTAAAACCCAAATCAACCCGGTATTGCACACAGCTAGCTAGCACACAGTATTCATATTTTTTATTGTGTATCATCACATGATTGCTCGAAGTGAACCGCCAACGATTAACGATCTTGTTCATGAGCTCATGACTGATAGAGTCCAAGCAGAACAAGGAAACAAGGACAGCTCAGTTTTTGTGGACTTCCATAGGGAATCGATTACAGAAGTAAGCCATTTCAAGCTCTCTTCAATTCATGTATTTTGGCTTCTTGATCTCATTTACTATTAAAATATTTACTAAATCAGTTGGGGGCGAAGAAGAAAACAACTTATCCTAATTAATACAGAGCTTATGCTAATTATAGTGACGCATAATCATTTAAAAAATGACAATTTTATTTTCAGAAATCAAATATATAATTAGAGTTTTTCTCATCATATAAAATCCACCTAAACGAAAACATGATTCTTTTTAGAATTAAAACATAAGAGGCGCATTTAATCTATAAATATTTATATCTAGTAATACTTACAATTAATAGAAATTTTAACTTAATTAATAATAAAACATAAACAGTTACGTAAAATGATGAAAATAAACACAATTGACAGGAGAAAAAACAAACAAAAAAAACAGTAATCATTTATATTCTTGTCATGTGTATGCTATTCTTGTCTATATTTCAATGTTTTTCTTATGTTTTGCTTAGTTTTTGTCAATTTTTTTATAAATCATTAATTATCTTAAAAATTAGACGATTCAAAGTAACTCAAAGATTAAAAATAACTTAAGTTTAGAAGTAATTTTTTTATAGATAAGAACGACTTAAAAGTACTCAAAGTTTGTATCATTTGATTTAATGCGGAGATGTCAAAACAAAATTTTGTAGGTGCGTTATAATATCTTGAATTGAAAATAATGTTATATATATACCATGAAATAACACAACAAACTTAATTTACCTCAACAAATTAAATAGAAATCCTATAAGATAACAACGTAAAAATGTAATAAAACATAAGGCGTGAATTGAAACATAAGGAGTTTATCAACGTCAAATCAGTATCTATCATTCAGATTTCAGAATCAATCTAAAACACAATCATCTTCAATATTCTGTAGTCCGGTCGCCGCATCAAGTCCAGGAACAAGAGTGTTTGAGACCAGTGCCGTGCTTAGGACTTTAGAGGCCTGTGTCCAAATCCATTTATGTTGAGTATATGCACTAGTTATTCATGCTATGCTTTAGTTATATATAAATATATTGAGTTCTCTTTATCTCCTTGAAAGGCATCATTTGAAACAACAACATAAACTTCACCAAATCACTCTTACAACAACATATCAATAACTTTTTTTTATCACTGTCACAATGACATATCATCAACAAAATTCTACCTTTTCTTTTGCTTTTGCTTTCTTACATATAATAACTTTTTTGTAACGAAGTGGTAACGAAATATCCTTAAAACCCCTAATTTCCTAACTAGTACATGCCGGATTGCCGGTTAACTGATTGGTTTTGTGACCTCACTTGCTTCCCTCTTTCATTTTAGCAACCACAATTAAATTTACAAAAAAAAAAAATAACGTATTAATAACAAGTTAAACAGTTATAAATCATTTATCATCAACAATAAACAGTTTTACACTAAATAGCCCGTTAGTGAATACATGTAATAAATAAAGTAGATCCGTTTCTAGTTTTCACAAGTGAAACAATCCGAAACCGAAATTTATATATTGAAGATATAAAATAAAAACAATTAAAGAACTTCTCCTCTTAAGATGATGATGATGGATACCAAAACCATAGTGACAAACCTTCTCCTCTTAATCCTGCTGCAAATCTCCAACTTCCCCACAATTGTCTTATCTATGGAGGCGAGATATAGGAAAGATTATAAATCAGAGTATAAAGTAAATCCAGACACCGTCACACATATCGTTGTCTCCAATGAATTGTACGGTCTAAAGAAAGGAAACGCTGGCTTTGTATGCTCTCATGGTCCCAAGAAGTGGCGGCAGAGCAAGCCAGGAGACCGGTACATTTTGCTGAAGTTCAAGCACAACGGTATGGACAGGTTCACATCCACAAATTGCCATCTCCGGTCGAACCGTGGGTTTGTGAATTTTCATATCTTTATGCAACCAGACCTCTCCGCTCATTGTTTCCCTAGTTATATTTGTAAGTACTCAATTAGAAAAGATGGAGTTCATTACAAGCATGAGAATAAGTTCTTTCGATGGCGGCAGTATCCACGCTCTGCCAAAGGACGCAGTAGTTCCAAGGTTTCATTGAGAAACATTTTGAAGAACTAACTTTGTAAGAAATTGTACGGACTGTATCTCTACTATATAAATATAAGTATACTGATTTGATTAAATGATAGGCTACATCAATGCACATATTTCTTGAATGCATATTTTTTTGTGACATCTCTTAAACTTTTAAATATATGGTATAGTTTATGGTCCATGTAATGTAACGTAATGGTTTATATTAGTGCTATCGTGATACCCGGGTTCAAACCTACATTATGCATATACATGTCCGTTAACAAAACAAACACAAAAAAATTATAATCTAGATCCATTCAAAACTTTGCCGGAAAAAAAAAGATCCATTCAAAACAGCATCACTCAATATATATAACCAACATATTAAAAGTGATAATAATTGACCACTAATCACTCAAACTAGATATGTTTGTAGTACATAAAATAAAATTTTAAAATATAAAACAATAGGAATCAAATTTAAAGGATCACTAGAAAAAGGTAAATTAACTTTGAAAAATAATTTATAAAATTGATCAACAATTGGAACAACCATATGATTTTTCGACTCAAACTACAAAATCTAAACTAGTTTTCCTTGTAATTTAGGTAAAAAAATTGAAAGAAACATATAATTTATGTAATAGTAATAATCCGAATAAATGCATTATAGCCTTATAGGGTTATGTCTTTTTATTGTAACTCTTCATAAATTTGTCTTTTTCAGAACTCTTCTTAAAACATATTTTATATTTGTTATAGAACGCAAATTTTTTAAAAATGTAAATTTAAATACAAAGGTAAAACTGTAAAAGGATTGTAAATGTTGGCAAAAACACAGTCGTAAATGTTTAAGACGTTGAAACAATCATATGTAAAAACAGTTTCTAACTAAAAAAAGGATAAATTTTACAAAGTACCGATTCCGTTATTTTAACATTCTTATGGACTAATATTTGTGGCTTTTTGTCATATGAAAGCTAAATGTCGACAAGAAAAATAACAACAAATGTTTATATGGCCTTTGCAACAGATTTCAGTTTTCAGAACGTTTTTAAAAACTTAGCATGAAGAACAAGCCAAATCCCAAAAACCAAAGGTAACTAAACGAGGAGAATTCTCACGACAAGGGAAAACAAAGTCATGACGTTTAATCATAAATTGATAAGAACCCTTGTGTGGTTGCTCGTAGTTCACGTCACCGTGGTCTCCTACGCCGGGAGGTCACATTTCGTCACAACGGAGCTGAAAATACGAAATGGAATGCAAGGCTTGAAACGTCCAGAGATCGTTTACCACTGTCAAGCTATTAATAGTGGCCTCGATTATGGATGGCGACGAGCCCTAAGGCCACCATTCGGCCATTCCTTCCATGTACTCTTGGAAGGCGGCCAAAAACTGGAGGAGGAGATTCACCGCTGCCATTTCCGGTCAGTGCTTGGTACAGTAGATGTCGATATCCGTATGACCGCGATTGATGCTGAGATTTGTAATTTTAGAAAGGCATGTGCGGTTCATGAGGTTACACCGGAAGGGATAATGTTTGATGGTAAAGAATGGAATTTTGAGGAGCGGTATCCAAGGCTGATACCAAAGAAATACCTCGAAGCTAAGTGGAAGCCTTGGCCACGACGCACCAGTCGTAGCAGTGGGGGCCAGGCCAGCGGACGTCGATCCTCAGGTTCACAATGATTTAGTGCCCATAAGGGTAAACCATCCATATGGCATTGTAGTTTCAAAGGGAGGACTTTGTTAAAAAAATTCTGATGAACATTACAATTGAGTTATATATATGTTTAAAGGAATTTTGTTTATATTTCGTTAGTGTGCATTTTTTTTTTGGAAATATTTGATCCCCATTATATTATTACACTTTACAAGTTTACATTTTAGTTTGTATAATTGCAAGAATGTTAGAAATTTCAGTTAATTTCCAAATTTTTGATCTTCTGTTTTTTATTCTGAAATATTTTTCTTTAAATAAACGAACTATATTGATCCTTAAAATAGATAAATTAAAATAAACATGCCAAAAAATTTATTATTGATGAAAAAGATATTTAGATAATTTTGAATAGGTTTTATCATTTAAGTTTTATTATTTAGCGAAAATACTCATATGATGACATACTTTTGAGTGTAGACCGTCGTCTAAGGATTCACCGGTAAAGTGATGCTTATAAACCATCGATCGTTGTCTAACGATTCACCGTTGGTAAACCGTGTTGTTAATTATTTTTAGATTATTTATTTTAAATTTGGCATCCGTTGCAAAATTGAAAATTTAAATCATTTAAATAGAATATATTCATTTTTAATTTTGTAAGTATATTTTACAATGAATGAATTTTTTTTGATGAAAAAACATGTCATGACGAAAGAAATCCATCACTAATATGAATTCAAAAACATATTTTAATCTTTTAACCGAAAATATGGGCATCGATAATTTGAGTATTTGTAGTGTTTGATAAACTCAAGTCATCATATTCATGTAAAGAATGATAGCAATTTCGTTTAGATAAAGATAATCAAAATGACCTCATGAATTTTTTTATAAAATATTTAACGGCGTTAAACGTGAAATTTGGATACATTTTCTTTCATAAACCGATTTTTTTTCCTGTAAACCGATTTGATCATTTTTTTTTTTTGAGAAAGATCTATTTACATCAAAGTCATATTCGATGTTAAGTTTTTTTTTTATTATTCCCTAACCCCTAATAACTATTTTAATGTTTAACGTCCGATGGTATAACGGAAAACTAAATTTGAGTACCAAATACAAGCTTTAGCGCAACTAACATAAACGTGTAGGAAAATTTACACATCACCGGAAAATACTGTTAGAAATTCCTAACAATAATGTTGTTTTCTTTATAATGTTTGCTGTAACAAATCAATTGGTATCACTAATTACTACATTGTTAGAGATAACTTAGGTCTCTTTTATTATTATCCGACTATATACACTGATTTTTTTTGGAATCGGTTATCTCGTTAGTAGCTACAAAACTAATTTCCTTCCATAATGTTTCGTTTTCTTTGTAAATATATAAAACCAAAAGAAAATTGAAGTGTCATCAAGAAAGAAAACCAACAGAAGAAAAAAAGGAAAAGAAAAACTTGTGTTGCCATTAAAGCTCTAGTTTAGAATTGGAGAAAGTTTTTATAACAAAAGAGGAAGAAGAAGAAGAAAATGAGAGGGGAAAATAGTGTTGCGATTAAAGCCCTAGTTTGGTGTCTTGTATTACAAGCTATCATATTTCAAGGGGATTCGATGGCAGGAGACGTGGGTTTCACGCTAATGATGAAGAACGAAATGTTTGGCTTGAAACGTCCATCGGTTCTCTACCGGTGCAAGGCTTATGACAAATCCCTTCGGTGGCACGTATCGATTCCCACGGCAGAATTTACATGGGATTTCGAAGTCCCACCATTTGGAACAGGCGTGGTCATCCACCGTTGTGAATTCAAGTCAAGCCAAGGGACAGCGGACGTCGAAATTAAGACATTGTCGATGACATCTACGTTGTGCGGAGGGCATTTGTGTAAATATGTCATTAGGCCGAATGGTGTATACTTCGTTGGTTTTGAGACCTATTATCCGCACAATATTTTCTTAAGATTTCTTGAGTTCGTGAGGCCTGTTGACAAGCTTGTCGAGCCATGGAAGGCGTGGTCTCCACGACAGCTAAAGGCTTTGCGGGAACGCACTAACAACCGCACCAGGTTACACGAAGACAACAACCGCACCAGGTTACACGGTGACAAAGATGCTGATGAGGACGAGAAAGACGATGATTAGGACAGATCATTTCTGTAATGTCGCTTACCAAAGTAGCAAAAACGTTTTACTAAAAAAAGGCAAAGAAAAACCTAAGAAAGAGAACAAAACGTTAGAAGTAGTTGAATTTATTTGTGATATGTACAAAATTTTTTTATCTACAGATGGTATTGAATCGATCGTATTGGTCATTTTCGTTTAATTTGTATCATGTGGTAGGCTAATTGTCTCGTTCCTTTCTTTCGGCTTGCGTATGGATTTAATTTATTCTTTTTGAAATATAATTTTTACGGCTTACATATTCTATATCTTGTTCTTTCTATCTTTGATGGAAAGAAAAAACGAAGTCCTAATCGATCAACAAAACTGCACATTTGATGTGTAGTAAAACAAGAAATTGTTTTTGTCAATAAACATATGCGCGTGACATGAAGACATTTATAGTATCAAAAGTACAAAAAAAAAAAAAACACGAAAAAGAATTGAACAAACCGAGAAGATTAAAAATTCACTCACATTACAATTACAAAATAGAAATACATCAAAGAAAACTGAGAAACATCAAAACCAAAGACAATAGTAATGCACTAAGCATGTTTTATGACATTAGAAATATATTACCGCCTACAGCAACCACCACCAAGGTTGTCCGGAGGGGGGTGGAGGAGATTGCCTATAGTAGAAGGCTTTTTGAGCTTGAGGCGCAGGATGATGAACTTTTGGAGGTGGAGAAATTGGAGTAGGAGGAGGAGAATATATTGGAGGTGGATAGATTGGAGGAGGAGGAGGAGAATATATTGGAGGTGGATAGATCGGAGGAGGAGGAGGAGAATATATTGGAGGTGGAGGAGGAAAAGCAACCGGACGAGAATAAACCGGGGGAGGAGGAGGAATAGTAACTGGAGATCGATAAGGCGGTGGAGGAGGAGAATATATCGGTTGGTAATTAGTGGTAGTTTGGAGGAGTTTTCTGTTGCTGTTAGCTTCAGAAACTGTGAATAAGATTGCCAAGAGAAAAACTAGGGTGTAGAAAACTCCTAGAGACACCATTATTCAGGTTAATGTTCAGAGATTTAGACTTAATTATGTTTACATATATATATAGTCCATGGAAGTTCTCTTAGAGGCTCCCCACTAACTGTAGGATTTATTCAAGATTTGTTCTCAAGTTTATATTAGAAATACAACTATTTAGTAATGAATATTAGCATTTGTTAGTCAACTAGTTAAGCTGGCTTTGCCTTGTTTGCATTTTAAACTTCTCTTCTTTTGCTTATTAAGGCCTCCCTCTAAATGCTAAGCTTGCTTTACCAGTAGTATCAACTTTAAGTAATTATTAAGAAAAAATATACTCTTTTGGATTATACAAGTATTTTGCTAATTACTTAAAAAGTAAAGTACGTTGATCAATTATAATGTTTTTCAGACATGTTACGCTTACCTTTCTTCAAAAGTACGAAAAAGGAGGAGTGACCTGATTAGCCAGAAAAGCCGGCCTAGAGTATACAATTCGAGTAGACTGACGTACATAGAAACTGATATTCGAAATGGCGGGTATTGATAAGATTTCATATGTAGAAGAATATCGACTATAAATGACTAACTATCACTATTCACTAACATATCCCGGCATTGCTTATATGTTTAAAGGCCATTCTTTTCTCACATAGTAAATTTTTAAACCCGTAAGCCTAAAAAGCTAAAACGGATGAAACCTCCTTATGATTAGTGTATAGTTTTTATACGGGTTAATAAAAATTAAAATAATTCAACGAAATATAATAGACAGATCATTTCTGTAATGTCGCTTACCAAAGAGAAAACAAGTTTTACTAAAAAAAGGCAAAGAAAACCTAAGAAACAGAACAAAATGTTAGAAGTAGTTGAATTTCTTTCTGTGATATGTACAAACTTTTAATTAGTCGATCATGTTGGTCATTGTCGTTTGCATCATGTGGTGGACTAATTGTCTCGTCCTTTTTTAAGGCTTGCGTATGGATTTGAATTTTTACTTATTGTTGTTGTTGATGAGTTTGTGTTATTGTGTTAAGTCATATTCTATATCGTCCGGTTCTTCCTTTTAAAAAGGAAAAAAAAAACAAGTACTAATCGATCAACAATACAACACATTGATGTATAGTACTTGTAAAAAGAGATTTTTGTTTTGTCAAGAACATGCGAGTGAGTTGAAGAAATTTATAGAATCAAAATGACAAAAATACATGCAAAACCACGAAAAAGGATTGAACTAATTAACCCCGTGGATAAAAACTTCACTCACATTACAAAATAGAAATACCTCAAGGAAAAATGAGAAACATCAAAACCAAGTTAAGAAATTAATAATGCACTCCTCATGTTTTAAGACATTGAAAATATCTTGTCCTGAGTTAAAGCCTACAACAACCACCACCAAGGTTTTCCGGAGGGAGGTGGAGGAGATTGCCTGTAGTAGAATCTTTCAGCATGAGGAGAAGGATGAGGAATCGGAAGTGTGGGAGGAAGAGCAACCGGACGAGAATAAGCCGGATGTGGAGGAGGAGGAGGAAGAGTAACTGGAGACCGATAAGGCGATGGAGAAGGAGAATATAGTGGTTGGTAGTTAGTGGGAGTTTTCAAGAGTTTTCTGTTGTTGTTAGCTTCAGCAACTGTGAATAAGATTGCCAAGAGAAAAACTAGAGTGAAGGAAAGTCCTAGAGACACCATTTTTCAGGCTAATGTTGAGATCCTTAGAATATATCAACTATGTTTTTCATATATAGTCCTTGAAAGTTCTCTTAGAGGCTTCCCACTAACTTTAGGATTTATTCAAGATCGTAATTTTCAAATATATATTAGTAATTAAGTACTGATCAATATTAGTTTTTGTTAGTCAACTGGTTAAGCTGGCTTTGCCTTTTGTTTGGATTTTAAAACTTCTCTTCTTTTGCTTATCAAGGCCTCCCTCTAAATGATATGCTTGCTTAACCAATAGTATCAACTATTAAGTACTTATTAAGAAAAAATGATATTCTTTTTGGATTTTACAAAGCTACTTACTTTGAAAAATAAATTATGTTGATTGATGTTTTTCAGACATGTTACGCATGCCTTTCTTCCAAAGTACAAAAGAGCAAGGGGTGACATAATTAACCTAGAAAAGCTGACGTACATAGAAATCTATAAATTAATGACTAACTCACTACTAACACACCACGCATTGCATTTAGTTTAAAAGGCCATTCTCTTCTCGGAAAGTAGATTTTTGCAACAAGCCAACAACGCCAACAAGCTAAACCGAATAAACCTTTATGATTAATGTACAGTTTTTATTGGGGTTATTAAAATAAAAATAATTCAACAAAAAATAGTAGAAATGTGGATGTAGGAGAATGACTTGTTCCTCCCCTTGACAGGTTACATGTCTAAAAACAGTAACAAAGTTGTGGATGCGGCAATAACTGAATCCTTAGCCGTTACATGTCTAAAAATAGTAGTCTCTGTACTAACGCTATCAACGTCAAGAAATCGAAAAACAAAATCGAGTGAGCAAAAATTAAAGAACAACGAACAAAATCAGAATTACACAAATGGGAACTAATAAGATTCCCAAAACCCTCAACGGGAACCTTGTTCTTATACTTATCATCACCATAATGATGGTGACTCACTCCCATGGATTTCAACTGGAGATCAGGAACGAGCTATCAGGAAGGTACAGGAAGCTTGTGTACAAATGCTGGTCCCGCGATAACGATTTCGGGTGGCGACAGAACTGGCCAGGCCAGTACAAGGACTGGTCCTTCGCCATTTCACTATTCCACACCTACTTCTACTGCCACTTCCGTACAGCGTATGGACGCGTGGATAAGCAGCTAGTAGCGTCATGGGAGTTAAAACAAGAGTGTGGGGACAGGAGAAAATGCACTTGGGTCGTTAAGAAGGACGGACTCTACTTGAGACAATGGAAGACCAAATTTTTTAGTAACAAGTATGGTAACGAAAGGTGGAATGTGTATATTGAACATGATGTCCTCAAGAAAAGTTGGAGCTAATTAACAATTTCACGGTGTTGATTGTCATGAAGATCGCGAGGACCGGATATCGTGATTTTCGTCTCTGTATGTGTTATTCATGGTAATAAAATCATACAATGTGTAACTATATATCTATGGTGAAAATGAGAAAGAACGTATCTATATATATAATATGTTGTTATATATTAGATCTATAGCAGGGTACATATTAGTTATTTATGGTATATTAAATAAATAACATAATTGTCAATTAAATAGTAGATTGATGGAACATGAGAAACCTAATCTAGAATTAGTAACTCTTCTGGTGTACTATATGATTTTTTCAAAGGGAATTCTCCTTTAAGATAACAAAGACGTCAAATCTCTGGTCGGAGGAGATTCTACGCCAAAAGGGGAAACTTATAACCTAAAAGGTAATTTAAATTTTTTTAGCTATGCATGATGATCATCCAACAACCTTAATCGCTATCAATAGAGATTCTTGAAGGAATGTGTATATGTAAATTAAGAAATCAAAGTAGTTTTCAGCTGAAATATCGAAGAAAAATTATGAAGTAGGTCAAAGAGACATTGAACGACTAGAAAAGAAAAAGAAGGTGAGTGAGCAAAGAAAACAAATAAGACAAGCCATTGTGCTATGATACAAAAAATGTGGAAAAGAATTTTGTTATTTATCGTTTTGTAAATTCATAACCACGATTTAATTTAGCCATCTCTACCGTCAAATTGATACAATGAATATATCTATTAGTTATATGTGAGTAACATAATAAACTTATTTTGGTATGTATGAAAACGTGAAAAACTTGATTAATGTGGTGAATAATTTAAAAAAAAAAAGGTGTATGATAACGTTCTAAACTTTTCAACGTATCAAACCTAGCTATGTGATAACAATATCAACGAGGATGATGACGAATTCTGGTCAAACTTTCAGAAACAGCACATTTTATTTTTCAACTTTTTGGGATTTATTCTCTGTTCTATCTCCAAATATAGATGAAAATAGATTCTAGTACTTCTAAATTTAGAAGCCACATATGTAACGGTCTAATTGCCAGTTAATGCACATTATATATCGGTCTTACGCGTAAGCACCAAGACTCGACGAAATCAAGAACTAAGAAAACATTGCGATCATTTGATCGAAATGGGAAGAGACCTCGGCTGGTGCTTCTTCGTGGCGACGGTTTTGTTAGCAGCGGTGTTGTTACCCGCACCAACCATAGCGGGTCGACTAGAGCTAAAGAATGAAATCTCGGGGGTCGCTAGTGTCCGTAAAGCGAAGCTAGCCGTGCGGTGCTGGTCAAACGAGGATGACCTCGGGTGGAATATGCTAAAGCCGAAGCAATCGCGGATATGGAAGTTCACGACAATGAACATGTGGCCCTTTCAGAAAACCGAGTTCCGTTGCCAGTTTCGTAGCGGGTTTGGAACCACGAACGAAGACGTGGTGACAGTGTTTTCTGTCAAGGACGGGTTTCGAAAGCAATGCGGGGTGGGAGGGGACGAGTGCTTTTGGGTAGCGAAGAGAGATGGGTTCTATCTAAGAAGGATTGTAAAAGATGGAGGAGGGGATAGTCGCAAGAAATATGTTGATGTTCTCAAAAGCAAATGGGTTTGGAAATGGTGAAATCTTCAATTTAATTCTTTTTATCCAACAATCTTTAATTTTATTTTTTTTGTCAATAACATGCAATTTATGAGTCTTCGTTACAACCACTGATATACTTATTCATTATCTTCACCCCTTTGTATTAGACTCACACGACGCATCCTTGAATATTCATGGGGTTATAAATACACAAAAGTATAAAAAGTATGTAGTAATATTATTATTTCAAATCACAAGAAATTCCTTTATCCGCTTTAGTTTTAATAAGCTGAACGTCCAAGCCTTTGGTCCAAATTCTCCAAATTCTTTGTTTTCTTAGTTAGAAAATATCCAATCAAGAAGATGAAACTTGTGTATTAATCAAATTCATAGTGGTAGGTTAAAATGTTGAATCACGGCCACCACTATTCGTGACTTCATGTCGCATTTTGGTCCGTGGACTTTACTCTTGTCCGAGACGAAGTTATAAAATAACTAGTTCACTCCAAAATTTTAGTACTAAGAATTTGAATGGGTACCGCGGTCGGGATGGACAAATCCATCAGCAATTGAGCCGCTTTATTTTTAAAGTAAACAATAAATCACCACGGACCAACTCTATTTGTATGTAAAACAGATGTGCTTGTAGAGAAAGAGAAGTCTGAGACAAGAGGAAAGATAAATTTATATGATTAAAATACATTCATCCTCTTAATCTAGTTTACTACATTAGTTTAATAATATTACTTGGTTAAAGTTAATAATACTATTGAAAAAACAGATTTTTTTTTGTTTATCTAATATGATTTGAATTTTAAAAATCGGAAACGAATTTTTTAAGAAATGAATAGTGGTATCAAGTTCTATACATATCATCAAATAAAGATAGAATAGTATATATTTGTTCAAATAGAAACGTTTGTTCCGATGAATCCAAATAATCAATTAAATACTTTTTGATGGAAGGATACTAAATCCTAAGATAATATATAGGGAACCCAAGGCTTTTAATATAAAACACTGATCAAATCACTTAACATCCTTAATCAAAACAAACAATTCATTTTAAAACGTATATAGTACAAGATATACGTAAATAGTATATTCACAAAATGTAATAGTATCTCTCAAAATTTTCTCAAAATCAAAATAGATTTATTGGTTCCCGATATAGTTCTGATATCTCACTCCAACATTTATGGATTGGCATTTCGTCGCCACACTTCATCTATCCAAATCCAAATTAGAGAAGAAGTAACATCCAGTTGTTAAATAAGGAACCCAATAAAAACAACAAACGAAAACCCCAACGAAATCGGAGGAAGAAAATATAATCATGTCTCTGTAAATTAAAACCCCAACGAAATCGGAGTAAAAAAATATGATCATGTCTCTGTAAACTAAAACCCCAACGGAATCAGAGTGAGTCCTACACGACGTGTCGGCAATTTACTCGACTATCTCTCCTCGAGACTTTACACGGCCTGCCACAAAAAATAAGTCAAAAACTTAAAATTTCGTGACATTAGCTTTTCTGGACAAAAACTCCAATTCATATTTTTATAGCAACAAAGAGAAGAAGATGACTTAAGCAATATGAGATAATATCTGTCTTTATTACATAAAATATAGATAATATCTCTTTTTTATGTGTTAGTTTCTTAATTTATAACTTTTTTTTGGTTATAGAGTCAAATTTCCCATTTAACTTTTTTGTGCCAAGAGAAAGTCAGTGAAACGCGCTTGTTCCCTGCGTTTTGAAATTAGTCGTCTTCGTCGCTAACAAAAATCTCTGCCAACAAAAAAAATATCTCACCGCTTCAGACCAAAAACTAATGACACATACCCGAGTCATCTCGACCTGGACCGAGTTAACTCGCGACTTAGCTATTTACTTGCTCTTCACGTTTTTCGCAATCAAAGTCTTCAAATTTCTCTTCTCCTGTAATCGAACCTCTGAAATATCATCGTTTTCGATGGCGACTCATCCCGAAGCTCTCCGACGAGAGCGAATTCTCAACAGTAAACTCTACTTCGACGTTCCTCTTTCAAAGGTTTCGATTATCTATTCATCGTCTTATGATATCTCGTTCATGGGTATTGAGAAATTGTGAGTCTTTTTCCCCAATTTTAGAAATTTTCTCTGTTGGTCAATCTTGTGAAATTCGAAAGTTGGTTTTTTTATGTTGAGATTTGATAATTGTGTAGGCACCCATTTGATTCTTCCAAGTGGGGTAGAGTTTGCAAGTTCCTTGTTTCAGATGGGTTTCTGGAGGAGAAAGCAATTGTTGAGCCTCTTGAAGCTTCAAAGATTGATCTTTTAGTGGTACTATTTGGTTTCTCTTAAATGTATGAACTGTGATCAATCACTGTTGGCTATGTATTGGAATTTTGATGGTTGTGTAACCTTTTGTTTGTGGTTGTTATGTATTAGGTACATTCTGAGAACTACTTAAACAGCTTGAAAAGCAGTGCCACTGTCGCTAGGATCACCGAGGTAATATTGTATTCTTATATGAGAATTGGTCACTGAATGATCTTTTTGATTCTTGTTGAGCTAAAGTTTTCTACAATGTATAGGTTGCACCAGTTGCGTTTTTTCCGAATTTTCTTGTGCAGCAGAAAGTTCTTTACCCATTCCGAAAGCAGGTAGAAGAATCGTTTGTTGCATTACTACTTTGATTGTTTCCGAGAACTTTATATTTGTGGAGGGGTTATAAAATAGGTGTGTTATATAGGTTGGTGGGACGATTCTGGCAGCTAAACTTGCAACAGAACGTGGATGGGCGATAAACATTGGAGGAGGTTTTCATCATTGTACTGCTGAAAGAGGAGGCGGGTTTTGTGCTTTCGCTGATATTTCTCTCTGTATTCACTTTGCGTTTCTTCGTCTGAGAATCTCGAGGTAAATTTTCACCAATGGTATCTGTTTGCTTCTATCATGGACCTTGATATGGCAATGGTCTCCTTGACCTTGTTAAACTTGAACAGGGTTATGATAATAGATCTTGATGCTCATCAAGGGAATGGCCATGAAACAGATCTCGGCGATGACAGTATGATAAAAACTTTATATATTTCATGATGCTTTGCCATAATGGTGTTTAGTATGGTGATAACAGTATATTGTCTGCAGACCGTGTTTACATTTTGGATATGTACAATCCCGAGATATACCCTTTCGTAAGCCTTTGGAGCTTTCCTCTTTTGAAGTCATTACCATTCCTTTGAACTTATAGTGCAGTTTTGTCCATGCTTGCTTTTGAAGTTAGATGTATCTTCTTACAGGATTATAGAGCTAGGAGATTTATCGATCAGAAAGTTGAGGTCATGGTAAGCCTATCGTCTTACACGTATCAGCTAGAATTGATTTGATTATTTTGTGTCACATTATAGTTCTTCGTATATCTTGGCAGAGCGGGACGACCACCGATGAGTATTTGAGGAAACTAGATGAAGCCCTTGAGGTATGCATTAGAGAGCATATTCCTTAATCTCATGTTTCCTGGCGGTTTACTTATGTGATATAGTCTGACTGGAGATGATAGATTAGGAGCATAAGAACTTGGTTCCTCGAAAAAACATGAATAGTAACTGTGGTCTTTCGTGATCTTAAGGGAACCTATGTATAACTGTCAGGTTGCTTCGCGAAACTTCCAACCGGAGTTGGTAATTTACAATGCTGGCACAGACATATTAGATGGTGACCCTCTGGGACTTCTAAAGGTAATTTATACACTGCAGATATCGCATTTCTATCGCAGCAGGATATTTAGTTTCTTCCTCACTTACAATGTCTCTAACTTGGTGAATGGTGACTCGTGTGTGACAGATAAGCCCCGATGGCATAACAAGTAGAGACGAGAAAGTCTTCAGATTTGCAAGGGAGAAAAATATTCCTCTTGTGATGCTAACCTCAGGTGCTAAATTGGATTTTAACATTTATATAAACCAACGATGTATTGCCTTTTTGAGTAATGGTTTTTAAAGGTTAAAAGAAGTTATGTGATGATACTTTGTGCAGGCGGGTACATGAAGTCAAGCGCTAGAGTTATTGCGGATTCCATTGAGAATCTCTCACGGCAAGGGTTGATCCAGACACGACCGGAATAAGTCATATAGCCAAAGACAGAGTTTCTTTGTTTTGTGTTTGTGTATATTTGTATAGAGAGAGACCCTTATGATGTGTTTGTCACCTTTTGTATATGTGTACCTTTCCCTTGTTTAATTTACTTGTAAGTTCAGTGTTGAAACGTATTCAAAAGCTTTATATTCTGTTAACAGTTAACACTATGAACAACAAAATTATAGGATACTTTTGACAATTAAGTATTGAAACCATACAAAAACGAAGAAAAGAAACCAAATAATAATAGAATATAATTCTCTCCTCATCTCTAAGAGGAACGTAGCCACTATGTTTATAGCTAAATGCATCTTCAATTTAAAATACATCTAAATTTCCTCAAAGAACTTTCTAATACCGTTTCTCATTCTTTATTCCCATTCTCTAGTTTATCTCTTAGTCAAATTTAATATACATAGTCCAATCTATTGAACTACTTACCCACATCAGCTTATTAGAGCTGGTGTACTAGTACTTCAATAGATTGGACTATATATATTGAATTTAACCAAGACATTTCTCCAAGAAAAGACTTAACACAAAACCAACGAGATTCTATAGGTTCCGGAACGCATGGAACATCTTTGGGGAGAGAAGTAGGACGAAAGCCAGAATCGAACCGAAGAACATCTTGACAATGTAACTGAAAGCATCTGACGACTCGCTATCTTCTGAGTCAACCACTGCATTTGGGTTTGACATTGCTTCTGCTGAAGGAAGTGATTCTATCACTGCATCAGCTAAGTCGGTGATGAAGGATGGTGTGAGACCTAGCGCGGGTACCCGTCCCCAGTTCTCTACCCCTGACTCAAGAGCTAATTCCCTATACTCCATGTCTATCTCCTCAAGTGTCTCAATGTGCTCACTCACGAAACTGAAAGATCCAAGATATGAAAGAAAAATAAGAAAGCCGAAATGATCAATAACTAACGAATCTGATAATGGACGCTTGGAAAGTATCTCTTCCACAATACGGAAATGAGCTAACAGGGATTATTATATGGTCTCTCACCTGACTGGAACGGCTAGTAGACTCTTAACACCACTCTTACCAAGGTCGACAAGAACCTCATCGGTGTATGGCTTCAGCCATTGAACAGGGCCAACACGACTCTGGAGAAGAAATGATTATTGCAAGAATCAATTAGAGGACTTGACATAAAGAGGTAATGCCAAGCAACGTTTATATCGGATGATTAGAACAAACCTGGTATGCCAATTTATGGTCGTTAAGAACCCCTCTGGCTTTTAGCTCTTCCATTATCAAGTCAATACACTCTTCCATCTGCTTCTGGTACGGATCTCCAGCATTCTCTACGTAGCTGACCGGAACACCATGGGCACTGAAGAATATCATAACCTAAATCACAAAACAATGGACCAATTTAACCAGTGTTCAGACTAGAAATGTGCAATGAAGAGGAAAAAACAGAGGGGGGGGGGGATATAACTATACCTCCTTAGGATCAGAGAAAGTTTGAAGCTCCTTCTCAATGAGGTCAGCCATAGAATTGACATAGCCTCGCCTTTGGTACCAGGACTTTATAATAGCTACCGGCACTCCAGCTAGGTACGGATCTTTCCTGAATGATGATACATGTTAAGTACCGCTCGTGCAACTAAGAAATCATTTAAAAGTAAACAACCAATAAACTACGAATATGCTCTGTAGCTTGCACAAACCTGAATAAATCTTGGAGAACGCGTATGCTTGAACCCGTTGTAGAGATAGAATACTGAGGATACAATGGCAGTACAACAAGTCTAGTAATTTTGTCCTTCTTTATCTGATTAAAAGAAATTAGCTTGTTAAGATAAACATGACTATGACACAAACATAAGAAACTCCATCAATACTGAGAGCAAATCACACCTGCTGAACAGCCTCCTCAGTGAACGGATACCAATACCGCATACCAACATAGACATTAGCAGCAATGTTCTTCGCTTGCAAAGACATCTTAATAGCATCCGCTTGCTCATCAGTTATTTTACGCAAAGGAGAGCCACCACCAATAGCAGCATACCCTTCTTTAGATTTCGGAGCACGAACAACAGATATAAACTTAGCTATAGTCCCTTGAAGAAACTGAAATGGTCTAGGAAGCCTTATAATATCCTTCAACAACAACAACAAAACCATTTCAGCATCCCACTTTCAACACAAATCAATCACAAACACACAAAGTCAAAAGATTCTCACCGGATCAGCAAAGAGATTATACAAGAAAGGTTGAACATCGTTAAGAGTTTCAGGACCACCTAAATTCAAAAGCAAGACACCAATCTTATCTTCTGCAACAACATGAGAACGTGCTTTAGCTGAAGTTTCATCATAAGAACAGTCTCCAGTCACAGAACGAGCTTGCTCAAACACATTCGTCTTAAAACTCAATCCACGATTCGTGATCGTCATAGACTCTCCGAAAGATCTCTCTTTTATATCGCATTGAATCAAAGACAGAGAATTTCTCTGAGAGCATGACCTATAGAGACATATAACCAATAAATCAACAATCCAAAACCATAAAAGGAGATCAAAATCGATTGAGAATGAACACTAACCTGGGAAATCTGTGATCTTTACGTTTCGTTAGAGGATTGAACCCAGATGATAAAGCCGTTGCCTGCATAGCTACAAATTTCAGAACCGATCAGTAATTGTGAGAGAGAGAGAGAGAGAGAATGAAGAATTCGAATGGAGGGATTGGATTTATGGGTTTAGGGTTTTGATTTAGGACTTTAAAAGGGAGAGAATTTGAGAGATCACGAAGGAAGAAGACGAAGATGCGAAGAAGGTCTGGTTAGGTAAATGTATGACTTTTCCATTGAAGCAGGTTAGGCGTGTGTTTTTTTTTTTTTTTTGGAGTCAAAGTTTTATACGTTTCCTTTATTGGGTCCCGAAACAGTTAATACGGCTGCGTTTTGTTAACAAAGTGGTTGGTTATTTTATTCTTCGAATAGAACCAAATCGAACCGGTCTATTACCAATACCTATTCTGTGTTTTTATGTATATAATAAATTAAATAAAAACATTTTTGTCAATTTATAGAATTAATACCTTTGTCAGTCCAAATAAAATAAAATTTGAAAATCTTACGGAACTGAAAACTTAAAAAAACTAAGTTTAGATACAAAACCAAAACTAATGGTTCCGATTGGTAACATAAAACTGTATAAAAATTTTATCTGTTAGCTGGAGCGGTAAGCTTTTCAGAATAGTGCAAAACTGTAAAAAAAAGTTGTACGAGAAAGTTATACAATAAAGCTGAGAGTAAATTTTTGTGCAACGTTTTTGATAAAAAATTTGTGATTGGTAGAAATGAAAGCTGTACAAATTATAATACTTTGTTTTCGTTCACTAATTAAAGTCAATATTTCCGAAAAATGTAAATTATTACAAATCTGTGTATTTAAAATTGTACAAATTTAATAAATGTGTGGTTAAAAAAAAGTTGTAAAAGTTCCTCAATCCAAAAAATAAATCTAAAAGTTTGAAGTGATATAAGTCATTCGTAAATTTTATCATAGACATTGATATATAAAATAAAAACATAACATTTAAAAGGAACTAACACTAGATTTAACTAAGTATAGTGTCAACTTTTTTTTAGTTTTATGTATGGGAGATAGAGTCGAACTCTAGAGTCGATCACTCGTGATTAAACATCTTCCGAAGGTGGCATTGTTATTTGTGCTAGAGGATCTGAACATGTATAATGTCAACTCTTGATGATATTCGTTTTAGTGTTATTTGCATTAATTATAAAATGTAAGATATTATGAGCTAATTTGGATATTCATCATCTACCAAGTGTCGTTAGTTCAATTGGTAAAAACCTTAGACGAAACTTAGAGGTCTCTGGTTCGAGTGACGCTTGGAACGAAACTAATATTACATGCTATGGTTTCGGGTCTGGGGGAATTACGGGTTTTGGCCGAGAAACTCCAAAAAAAACAAAAAAAAAAAAAAAAAAAGATTCATCATCAAATTGACACACTTGTATAAAAGATTTTAAAATGAAAGGAAAAAAGCTTTTTTTTAGGAATAATTGTGAGATTTGGTTTAACAAGAGATGTCGATGGAAAACACACACACAACACGGCTTTGTTTTCTGATTATGGGATTGGGCTACGTGGCCGAACAGCGGCCACCTGACTAGTCAAAATAATTTGATACGAAAAAAATATAATTTGACCATGTTATGAGACATGCCAGATCTCAACCGGTCGGGTTATATCCACAATACCGGAAATTCGTTTACCAATAATTTGTTTAGATATTTTAAACATGATTAAGGGGACCACACCATGAATTATCGTAATTGAAACATCTAAAATCGTTACAAACTGTTTGTTATTGGCCAAGAATTTTAGGTTGGATATGTCTTCTTTATTGTATTGATCATTTGGAGTAGATTTACCAAACATGAGGGAATCAACAATAAGGGTGAATTCATCATAAAGATCAAGGTTGAATAAGAATATTATCAACTTAAATGGAATCATTTGAGTTTTTTTTATTCATTATTCTTAGAGTTGTCAAGCGGGCCGCTAGCCCGCGGGCTTTGTCCAAGTAGTCCATGGCGGAGCGAGCTTGGACGTTGATTTTTTTGTCCACAAATTAGCGGGCCTCGCGGGCAGGCCCATTACGGACTGCGGATTCTAGTGGACAAGCCCGTTGCGGACTGCGGGTATGCGGGTAGCCCACGAAAGAAAAACCAACTCTTTTAAAACCCTTCATTTCTCATAGAGCCTTTCAAACTTTTTCTCTCTATTAGAGTTTCTTGTGCAGTTCAAACCCTAGAAGTAGCAGTTCACGCTCAATTGATTAACAAGGAAACTGAAAAGTCATTCTCTATCTCTTCAAGTTTCTTTTTTACGATCATTGAAGCTTTTTAGATTCAGATTTCAGATCAAAACAGAGCATCTAACACTTGTAATGGTATGTTATTTGTGACTACACATAAACAATTAGATGTTTTACTTTTGTTTGATTGATTTGCTAGTCTTGACTAGTTTTTGTATTTTGTTAATGATAGGATCCGTTGGATTCTGTTGATGCTGGGTATTTGAGATCATTAGATGTGGAATCTCGGAGAGTCATTGAGTTGGAACAAGCTAGATATGAACAACAACAAGCTAATGATGAAGCAGGAGGATCTAAAGAGCTGAAAAGAAAAGTGAGAGATGAAACAGGAACACCTATGACGCAGAGGAAAAAAGTGTGTGAACCAGAAGCTTCAAAAACCCAAAGAAGAGGCAAGGGTGATGAAGCTTCTGCCTCTAAAACAGAGAGAAGAAAAAAGTCTGAAGCTGAAGCATCTAAAAAACCAAAAAAAGTGTTTGAGATTAGTGATGAAGACGAAGATGATGATGATGAAGAAGATGACTATGGGGACAATGGAGCTGATGATGTTGATGATGATGAGGACAATGGAAAGTCATCGAAACCAAATAAGAGAAGGCAATACTCAAAAGTCTGGAACGGTTTAAGCATTAATATGCAGTCGCAATTGGTTAAAAGGTTTTGAATCTTATGAAAATGGTAAGTAAGTTGTTTTTCATAAGTTTTATAGTCACACAATCTTAGTCTATGAATGAACATTGTTAGTTTGTGTGATACTTGTAGAGGAGTATGAAAAATTTGATGCTGAAGATGAGACTCTACCTTCCTTCCAGTCGCTTGTGGATGATGCAGATGGATGTTGAGTTGCAGATTTTATTTTAAGTTTGATATTCTTGTTTGGATTTGAGTTTAAGTTCATGTTTCTGTTATCATGTTTGCGTTTAAGAAGTTGCAGGTCTTTCTCTTGACTTAAGTTCATTTTCTGTTTCACATTTGAGTTTAACTTGTTACAATTATGTTTCCGTCCTGACTTTTGTTTTAGTTTGGTTCTGTTTTTATGATCCTTTTGTTTTAGAGCTATCTCAGATTATCTTGCTTCAGCCAAGTAGGCTGCAGTTCTTCAAGTTCTTTTACCTGCAAATGTACAAACTGAAATCGATCAGATCGGAGCGAAACTGGATTCTTCTGTAGCTACTATCACTGAGAAATCGACTAGTAACTCCAATCACATAAGACATTTCCTTGATTCTGTGTAACAAACTCCTCCTAACAGTCTATTTGTTACAGAATCTTTGGATTTTGAAAAACAAATGTATAATAGTCATTTCTGTACTCGCAGGAGAGTGGCGCTTATCGTAGTTTCAATCGTCATGCTTGTGGTGACTTTTCTTGGTCTCGGTAATGTTTTCATCTTTGACTACATGTTTCTCAACTATCAACTAATGTATTGACCTTAGTGATCTTGTTATCATTTCTTCTCCTACAGTTTCTTCGATTTGTACTGCAGACACATGTGTGGCAATGAGCGAATGGGTTGAGAGACCATCAAGCAATACGGCTCTGGACGAGATATTGCCTTGTACAGACAATGCCACAGCTCAAGAATCCTTGATGCGTAGCAGAGAAATGCCCGCGGGCCGACCCGTATATCCGCTTGGCTTTGCGGGCCGGGCTTGGACACTGATAATTTTATCCGTGGTCCTAAACGGGCCAACCCGCCGCGGCCCAAAAAAGAAAGCCCACTGCGGGGCGGGCTAGATGGGCGCGGGCCGGCCCGTCTGACACCTCTAATTATTCTAGTTAGATATTCTAATCTAGATTTTTATCGTTAGACATGAGAAATTTGTATTTTGAAAGTTACAAAATATAAAATCACCATGTCCTACGAGTTATGATGAAAGTCATCTAAGTCAAAGATTTTGTTTATAACAGTTGTATAGATGTTGAGATAAATAATCGTTATGAAGTTAATTAAAGATGTTATAAGTACAATTGGTCTTTTGTCCAGAAAAAAAAAAGAAGTACAATTGGTCCTAGCTAAAACTAAGAAAGCAGGTGCTTCCAGCTTTGATATAGTTAATTATGTATCAGATTTTTTCTAAACACATCTTATAATTCTAGGATCAATTATGGGATTGGTACAATTAAGTCTATGCCTTTGTTGAAATAGGCATTTTTAAATGTACTTACAAATATAGGTACTCTTTATTCTCAGAAATGACTATTTTGCCCCTTTATCACTGAATTCTAAATTGAAGCTGCATTTTCGTTATCTTCCAAAACTAAATTCCCAGCAAGACACAAGAACCATTATCATTGGTTCTTGAATTCAATTCCCAAAACGAATTGTCAATGCCTGCGCCATTACATCGGCTTATTATTGTGGTGTCTTAATCCGACGATTAGTTTTTGATTTTTGATTTCCAATTTTGATTTCCAATTTTGATTTCCGATTTTGAGGTTTTAATTTTTGATTTTGAGTTTCTCTATGTGCTTGTTGTGTGATTTTGATTGAATTTTTCAATTTTGATAAGCTTCCTTGTTAAATCTCTTTCATCTATCGAAAAACCAAGATCCAAAATTTCAAAACCAAAATTTCAATTATACACCTCCGCCGAAGATCACTGTACCTCACATATAGAAGATGAATTTCATGTTTGGAGATAGATTTATTAATGTGCGTGTTTTTTTTTTTTTACTTGGGTTCCCTTTCAATTATCTTTAGGGTTTAGTTTTTGATTGGGGATTCCTTCTAATTATCTTTATGGTTTAGATTTAGCAAGCAAAATTTGTTTATGGTGATAACTAGTTATGATTTGGAATTATTCCATCAAAAAGTTTCAAGAAATCTGAAGTTGGTGTTTATCAGTTTACGATTTCACCGTCTTCTTCCTTTAATTGTTCTGAGGGCAAAATCGTCATAGTATGTCAGGAGAAGTGCCGAATCCTATAAACTCTCTATGAAAGTGTTCATTTTCTAATTTTCAGCCCAATATATGCCCATTCTTATAAAAGCCCCTATAATTCTACTAGTTAAGTACTGGGTGGAAGATCGATAGATAGCAGATTTGACTTCCATATATATATACACAAATGGTTAAACATTATTTTTTGGATATAAATTAGGGATCAATTATGGGATTGGCACATTAAAATTTATGCCTTTGTGGATATAGAAATATCTCATAGTACTCACAAATTTATGTACTTATACGTTATAGTTTTTTACGGTTTCACCCTTGACAGCTTTTGAATATTTCTTTACTTACTTCATTGTTGCTGCATCTTCTACATTGTTCCCCATTTCAGAGCCATCTACTCGACATTTAGAAAATCACTACTACAATCTTTGCATCTTCATTTCGATTTTAGAAATTAAGAGGGAGAAAGGAAGTCATGGAGGATCAAGTCTCTATTAATCTATTATCACCAATCTCAAACATGTAAAAAATTTAATTTGATTTTGAATTAAAAATGGTGATTCGATTGAATAAACATGTAATTTTATATCAAAAATCGAGTTTTGGTTAAACATGTAATTGAAGAGA